>NC_041066.1:11990666-12177807 GCF_900634775.1 Gouania willdenowi | reverse complement strand
TTATAGTCGACATCTGCATCTCATCATCACTGATGACAGAGGGTTGTTGTTGTAAATCCTGCTACTTTCCTTTAATTCATGAAACCTGTTAACCTTTTACATCTGGTTTTATTATGTTAACCTCTTTATACTCCTAGAGACCCAGTGGGGTCATAACATGCACACAAATTGCCCTTTGTATACAAGGACCAGTTTCTCTAAGATTTTTCTATGAAATTACATTTTATTGCATTACAGAAAAACGGAGAAGTTACAAATAATACATCTAAGTTGATATCAGTTAATCATCATTAAATCTGCCCTGTGTTTGTTTTCATCCTGTGTATTTTTTGTGGGGGATGCATTAATCTAGAGGAGGCTTAGAAATCATCATCATTCCTGCTGCTATAAGATTTGTTTCCCCTTGAGAGGATGCTTCAAAAAAAAAAAAAAAAAAAAAAGCTGCCTAATTATCAAAAATGAGAACTCTTTTTGGTCTAATTAGTTGCTTTCATAAAAAGTATTTAAATTTTGTTCCTCTCAGAAAAAGATTAGGCTCTTATCACCAGTTAAATGAGCACAAAAGGCACATCAAGGTGCAAGTTTGAATTAATATCGATGACATATTTTCTTTGGTCTTACTCATCTTCTTTGACTATTATGGGCTGGTGAACTGATACACAGCTTGGGAAACTGGGTTTACTTAAAATGTATGGATGGACTTAAAGTTGCTTAAAGTCTTGAAGTGTAGATGGAGGGCAAACCCAGTAGTCACTAATGCCCAGGAAAACCAAATGTAACTCAACAAGTTTCTCCACACCAACATCTAAACCAGGATTATCAAACCAGTTTGATCTCAACCAGAAATAGGAGCCATTTTAACATTATTGTGCTAAAAAATTTGCACGTCAATGTCTATAATTCTCTTATAACATCTTTAAGTGCAAAACAATGACTTACAGATATCAGTCACTCTCAAAATGCACAAAAGTTTACGCAATTTTGTGGGATTATTTGTAAGAAATTGAAGAGATTTTATTGTGCAATTCCAAGTGATTGCATATACATGTATTCGTGTTACTGAACTTGTAAATTTGGATGAACTGCGATATTGAGTATATGTTGACTACGTTTGGTCATTTTTACTTTGAACTAAATTCTCCAACGGGCAAAATTTGTATACAGTATATGTCTATGGCCTGCTCTGTTGATTCACATGACGTCACTCACATTGCTGCATCGCAACAAAGCGAGAGCACTAAATTCTGATGGAGAGCAGGAAACTTGAGAATCTGCCATCTGAAATCATCAAAATGCCCATGTTTAGTGGAGTTTATGGCTGCTCCAATCGCTCTAACCAAGAAAAGGAAAAGAGATTTTATAGAGTACCAAAGATTGTTGTTCACAAAAGTGAGAAAAGTAAAAAAAACTCACAGAACAATGCCGTGAAAAATAGATTTTAAACCTACTTTTACGGTCAGGAGGAGCAGAGTCTGCTGATGCCCTTGTCTGCAGCAACCACTTGGTCAGAGGTATGTTAGCGAGCAAACTTTGTTTTTGTGGCTGTAGCATTGGGTTGTTGTCAGACTCAGAGCGGAACGTTTTTGTGCCCCCCGAAGTTTTCTTAACACCCCCCCCCCATTTAATACTGCCTGACTCCAACTCTGGTCTCCCGTGCGCCTCGTCCTCCAGCAGTGCCAGATAAACCACTGTGCGTCTTTACGCACTGTGTGTGCGTTTCTTTTCATAACAGCAACAAGTGTTGTAGCCAATTGATCAGCAGTTTTGCGCAATGATCATGTGATTTGAATTACAATTATTTTTATTAATATAAAACTGTATTGGTAGGCGCGCACGTCACCCTGGGGCGTCAGTATAATTTTTTCCTCCTTCGGCTCATTCCACCTAGAATGTTTTATAGACTTACTGTCTATAAAAACATACTGTACGCATTTCTTGCTTTCAGAGGTGATTAATTGGATGCTCTGACACATTGGATGCATTGACACAAGCACTTAACCTCATCGAATTTAATACATTTTAATGAACTAAATTCTCCAATGGGCAAAATTTGATACTGTCGGGAAGGATATTGCTTGCAGTCCTTGGTTTTAACACCACTGATCTAAGCCATGGGTGTGGAACTCATTTTAGTTCGGGGACCAAATACAGAGCAATTTGATCTCAAATGGGCCACAGATTTTATGTGGGAAAATGAGTAATTTCAACATTATTGTGCCCTTGTTTGCACTTCTATGTATACATAAAATACTAAATTTAACTGATAGACAGCAATTTGTACAGGTGGGTGAGCGAAGGTCAAGATGGAAAAGCATCACTTGTGGAGTCCCTCAAGGTTCAGTATTGGGACCAATGTTGTTCCTGTTGTACATTAACGATCTGTGCCATGCATCGTCTTAAATCTATATTATTGGCTGATGATACCACAATCTTATATCCAGGCAAAAATCTCCAGCAAATATTGTCATTTACACAATGATTCATGTTTTCTCTGTCTTTTTTACTTTCTCCTGCGGGCCGAGTTGAATGCTCAAAAAGGCCAGATTTGGCCCCCGTACCATGTGTTTGGCTTTGATCTAGGCTATAAAACCTAGAGTGCACTACAATTTCACACAAAAATTATTCCTGCATCCTGATCCAATTATATCAGGCTTCAGGTTAATTCTTTGGCACATTTCCATTGTGTTGGCTTTCAATTTAATGAAATAGTGAAATAAAACCAAAAAAGTTTGATACAAATCTTTAATACAAACGTGCTGTGATAAACAAATACTTTGATACATAAAGGAGTTTTAAAATATCATTATAACGCAATGTGTTAAAAGGCACAAAAGTTGTGTTTCTTTATGTGCTCTACAACTTTTTTTTCACATTTTGGCAAAATAAAAGCACAGGTTGTATTAAGATATACAGTAGTTATAAGATGTTACAATTACTTTGAATGAAGTAACAGTAGAAGAATTTATAAAATATATAAAATCATTCACTTCTGTTCTTAAATAAAATAAAATAGTTTAAAAAAAACTTCATATTGAATTCTTCTCTACAGTGTACAGACTTTAAATGAGCTCTTTTTTTTTTTTTTAGCACCTTTGTTGAATTCCTGGTCGAGGTAGGAGAGGAGAGCTAGCGCTGAGTGGGATTTATTGTTCTGTTGAGCAGCAGAAAAACAGATTAGAGTTTCACTTTGGGTTGGATGGATCTGTGAGCGGATGATCCAGGACGGATGTGGTCGGACGTTTGTGAGAGTCTGTGTAGGGAGAACGACGACAAACACAAAAGAAAACAGTGAGTGGACGCAATCATCGTTAGTACCCAGGGAAAAGATGTGTGATAGTTGCTTTATTAAGATCACTAAGAATAACAAAGCGAAGAAGTGGTTGGAAACATAAATCCTAATACATGGTGCCAAGTACACATATGGTGTGAGTAACTTTGGCAGGTAAACTCCTTTTTAAAGTGATTAAAAGTTTATTCTGAAGTACCGATAAAAATGTATGTGGCTCTGGATCATTTGATAGGGAATAACTAAATAAAACTAAATTGTTAATCATGAAGCCAAAAAGGAAAATGACAGTTTGAAAACAAACTTTTGAAATGTTAATACCCAATAAATGCTTAGTTAAAAAAAAAGAAAAATGCTTGACCTTTTCAGAGTTTTGTGCTCGTTGATAAAAATAAAAATGAGAAACAGCTGATCTACACCAGGGTTGTTGTCAATTACATTGTACAATTATAATTACCTCTTCAATTATCCAATTATTTAATTACGATTACAGTGACTGCCATTTTTTCCACTTACAATTAAAATTACAGTTTTTATTTATCCCCTGACAGTCAACTGTGTCGATTACGTTCTCAATTACTAAAGTTTAATTACAATTAATCACAATTACTGAGCTTTTTATAAATAGCCTAATAAAACGAAAGCTTCCTCGTGCTTTCTGTTAGCATCTCTTATGATAATGGGGCAGTTTTGACCCATGTCTTATATCAGCTGTAAAATCCACTAAAAAACATTATCTATCATTTAATTTGATTTTCATCTCTTGGTTATCTTGTTTGGCTTCCTAATCAATGGAAATATTGGTATTAATGTTTTTGGTGTGGGCACCTGAGCCTGTTTTCTGTCAGAATACCGCTCAATTTCAATTTGTTCTAAATGGTAAAATTATCCTAGAAAACTGACAGATAAACTTGACATCAAAAATATTTTAATAATGAATTAAGTATGTATAAGCCATAGAACTGTAACATGGAGTCCCAGGTTTGTGTTTATTTCAATTGTAAATTACAGTTTTTATAGAATTTTCATGCCAATTACAATTATTATGGGCTTTATTCTTTGATGCGCATAAGTCCAAAAAAATGTGCAACGGTGCTGTTTCAGGCTGTGCGCTATTGTCCCCATGTACTTAAAGGGATAGTTCGCCTATTTAAGACATGACGTTGTATGCAATCCTCACCAGCACTATAGTGCATACACATTGTTTCACTCAGTGGTCACCTCCCTGGTCCGAGTTCTGGCCGTTTGAAGTTGGTCAAGAAAGTAGTCCCGGTTAGTTTCCGGGGCCACAAAACTGTGCGTTTTTAATAGAAAAAAAGATATGGGTTTGAAAGCTTGATTCATTTACATCACAAAACCGCCCATAAAAAAAATTCATACCTCCAGTTTTAATCGGCACTATTTTCTCTTCCGTTTCCATCAATCCGCGCTGCCGTCAACGTCAGCGCGCATGTTCCGATAATAGGGTTTACACACTCTAATAGCAACGACGGAAGACCGAAGCAAGAGAAAGTAAAACGTACGTACATTAACAATGGTACGAACTTGTAAATTCCCAGGTTGTGACCACAAAAATGTGCCGGGATCACCGTTCGGCTTCCATCGTTTTCCAGTTTCTGATATAACTATGAGACAGCTTTGGCTGGTTGCCATCGGCAGAGTCAGACATGTTGTCCGCGAGTCGCGCTATTGTGATGTAAATGAATCAAGCTTTCAAACGCATATCTTTTTTTCTATTAAAAACGCACAGTTTTGTGGCCCCGGAAAACTAACCGGGACTACTTTCTTGACCAACTTCAAACGGCCAGAACTCGGACCAGGGAGGTGACCACTGAGTGAAACAATGTGTATGCACTATAGTGCTGGTGAGGATTGCATACGTCATGTCTTAAATAGGCGAACTATCCCTTTAAGTCAGTCACTGCTAGCCTTCATCCCAGTTACGCACTCTGGGTGTGTGAAATGTGGGTGTTCCCATTCAAATCTGGTCTTACGCATATTCTCCGGTGTGCTTAAGTTCTTTTCCTCTTACGCGCTTCTGAACCTGGAATAAGTGCAGTGCCCCGATAAGGTGAAACATTATATTGCACTAGAAATATGGACTTAGTTACATTTGAAGCCACACGGACTTGTGCGTCACGGAGCTGCAGCTGTTGTGCCTCAGCTGCTGCTGCTCGATTAATTAAAACTCTGACAGATGCAGACTTCTGTCAACGTGGGTTACAGTGATGTCCAACTATTTTCAAACTATGTCCAACGTAAAGCCAAAGTTTGATCAACTATGCGCATGAGAGGATGGATACCAGAAACTGTTCTTACACATATTTAAATGAGGCTCATCTTTAGTTCGGACTCGCTCACATCAGCTCCATAAGGCATTAAACAATTTATATTCAAAACTGCGTATCATGTAGGAAGCCACTGCTTCTGTTTCACTGCAAACATCTCTATCCTCTGGATTATAGCAGGACGCTCTGCGGGATTATTTCCTCATATCTCCAGCAGCGCGTCACACTTGGTCACGCTTTAGAGCGGGTACCGTATTGATGACAGATTATGACTGATGCTCTGATCATTTATGAATGCAAGAACGAAAGAATAAAATCAGCCTTTCCACACAAACGTTAATCGGTTGTTATTATGAGGGAGAAAAAGGAGAGATTTCAACTGTGACTGTGTCATCAGTGCAACAATCTGATCAATAATCTGATCAAATCAACCTGTTACATTATTTACCAATGAAGGCATTTCAAATTAATAGTGCGCTTTATCATTCTCACGGATTTCAATGACATTTACAAGAGTTGGGAAAACTCCATGTTTCGTGATTTCTAGACAGCCCCAAAAAAAATGACATCATGCCCCAGTCCGCCTCCTTTGCTTCAGCCCGCCTTCATGCACAGACTACGCGCTTTTGGTCTCTTTACGCGCAGTAAGCTTGTCAGCAGCCTGGACTGGAGAATACGCACAGGAGAGAGGTACGTAACTGCAGGCGTGCAAAAAAAATGCTTAAATCCAGATGGGAGAATAGACCCCCATGTCAATCATTGAACTCAATTACAATTCAATTACGATTACAACAGCAACATTTTTTTTTTATTCCAATTATGTCATATTTGTAAATAATTTTCAATTACATGATTATGATTATAATTGACCCCGACCCTGATCTATACACAGATGTGATGACATGCTGCAGAAACAGGACTGATGATGATCACTCACACTGTGCCTCAGAGTCCAGTGAGCTGCAGAAAAACGTGGCGGGGCTTCTGAGCGATGAAGAGAGCGCGGTCAGTCTCAGGCTCCTGGTGGTGGCGTCCAACTTCTCCTCCTGGAGAATGAGTGAATGCCCATTACAGAACAGAAAAACAACACGTGGAACACAATGTTTCTTCAGATTTATTGAGTTGTTAAGGTGAGGTTAGCCAAAGAATAGGAGCGCGCTAATATAAAGCTAATAAAAAGTGACAATGCAGATGTAGCGTGTCTGATTTATTTCTGCCCTCCTTCACTCAATAACAAGTTTAATTAACACTTTAAACAAATAATGCCAGATTTAAACATCATTGACTTCTTTAAAGTGTTTTACCTGGAATCACAAACGCAAGTATTAGGTCACACTGACATGGACGAGTAATCGCATCAGACACACACACACATCCTTTTAATGCTACTGCAATAAACAAAGTTTGTGGCACTGAACTCTATTATATACAATTTACTATATTTGACATTATTTCTGTTATTTGAAGAATAGATGCGACTGCGTGGAGAGAATACTGTAGGGCTTGTTAGGAATCTGTCAGTGCTTTACAGTTTCCACAGCTGATAACAGGGTTACATTTTCAATTATCCATGTTAAATTACAATTCAATTACGATTATGGCTACCAGCATTTCTTTCGAACAACAATTATTTTTTTATCATCAGAAAAAAAAAAATTCCATATACATTCTCAATTACTAAAGTTCAATTAACATTAATCACAAAATGTTTATGGCAATTACAATTACAAAGTCAAATATCTGAACACAATTACAATTTAATTAACGATAGCAACATCATTTTAAAATTACAATTATGCCATAATTGTAATTAGTTATCAATTATGCAATTACAAATATAATTGTCCCCAACCAAGGCTGATAACATGCAATCTATTGCATAGGAAGTCCTGCTTTTACTTTAAACAGAAGTTGATAATGCTGTGACGATTATTCCAGAGAATTCTCCTGTATCTTTATCATTTTCTCAGATATGTTTCACATAATACAATTTAATTAAACTGAGTGTCTAAAAATAATAAATATTGACAAAAGTATTTGGCCACACTTGTTTTTCTGGGTTTGAGACCCTTATATCAGCACAGGTCCATCATTTTAGATAATATTATGTTTCCAACTTTGTGGGGACAGTTTGTTTCTCTAACAAGACAGTGCCTCAGTGTACAAAGCCAGGACTGTAAAGACATTATTTAATGAGTCCTGACCTCAACCCCATCCAGGACCTTTGGGAAAAACTGTAACAGAGATTGAGGGCCATTCCTTGTCCAACAACAGTGCCTGACCTCATAAATGCTCTAAAAATGTATTGAATGGGCACAGATTCCCAAAGAAACACTCCAACATCTGACATAAAGTGTTCAAAGAAGAGTTGGAGCTAAAAAACAACAACTTAATAGCAACAAAATAGAAGACATAGTCATCATCATCCCCTGCCAGATGTGTTGTGATTATAGCTCACAACCTTTTCCTAAATGTCCTAAATCTAAGAACTTACATGTAAAAATAAGAAAATATCACATCAGAATACAAAATGGCAATCTAAAACGGTTTGTAAGAAAAGATGTCCCCTTTGAAGATATCAGAACAAGGGCAATAACTCCAGAAAAAATAATTGCGCACTACTCATTTTCAAACTCCGTCAAGGTATTGATATCCTGAAATCACACACGAAATTTGGTTATCCCATCTTAAACGGTTTCTGAGAAAAGCTGTCCCCTTTAACTCGGACGGACAGACGCACAGAGCTCAAACTATATCCCACTTCCTATTATGTATTTCAAAACACCATCTTTACACTTTTACCGAATACTTTTGTCCATTTAGTGTGTAGTTTGTGGCTCACGTTTCATAACTTTGTGTAATTAGATGGCAAAATGTGATTTTTGCTGATTTATAAACATGCATAGCATTTTAATCACTGCAGCTCTCTAGCTTTACCAGCATATTTTGCTTCTTCTGAAACTGTTTTCTTTCTTGGCAACAGATAATTCATGTTAAATATGTGTCATTACGACAGTAAGAACACAAATCCTGTCAAATACAGTTTTAAAGCTCCACTGCTCCATGTAAACGCAGAGGCCTTTAATCAACATAGATGTTTTTGAAACGACATTGCGTCACCTTTCTTTTAACAAACATCGTGGGCAGCAGCTATTATGCTAATACAATTGCCACTTATAACTCACTGCGGGAGTGATTTGGAAAACCAATGGGCTGATCTATAAATTAATAAAATAATTTCAAAAGATGTTGGACAGCTGTTGCAAACTGACTGATGTCTTGATGGTTCCCTTTTGCTGCTTTACAAGAGACAACATGACAATAGCAATTAGCAGTGGCTGGTAACAGCCAGGAAGTATTGAAGCGTTTTTTTTGTTTTCGTTTTTACTTTATCCACATACGATGCATTATCGTGATTGGAAATTATTCATTTATTCATACAAGTTGCAAATTTAATGCGGTGTACACTCCGGTTGTCAGTGTGGGTGAGCGAGGCTCATAAATGACTCAGTCAGGCTACCCTTATCCAAAAAGCTGCTGTTCCAACAAAGCAACACAATTAGGGACTGAAATAGAAAAATGTGTGGGCTGTTGTTTGGAAGTGCAGACTCCTGTAAAGCCTATAAAGCTCTCTTTTTGTTTTTTTCTATTTACAATATAGTGTTTAATTGAACGGCGTGTATTTGTGCTTGAATTTTACTTTGTACTCTTGTAATCTCCGTTTGGACTCGTCCAGCTGGTGCTGCAGGTCGCACACCACCTCTCTGTATTTAGTGTAACACTGCTCCATCTTCTCCTTCTGCTGCTGGGATTCCTGAACACACAGAATAAAAGGCTTTGATATCAGGCAACAACTGAAGACTGAACTTTTCCAAACAAGCAGGAAGCCAACATGCACCATAAATATTTCACTTTGAAAGTAGAAAAGAAAGATCCATGTTAGTCATTTCCTCATTTATCAAGCATTCGCCTGTTCCGATCTGAGCGTAGGACATGTGTTCGGCTATATTCATGCAAGCTTTGGTATTTATCAATTCTGATGTCACGCTACGATAAGATCTCACGTCTGGTCTGAGCTTGTATGCGCAAATCTGAGTGTGTGGATTTGTGGTTCAGCACAGCCAAATCGGACCGAGACTGAAAAAAGTAATAAACAAGCCTCAGCTGTCATTTAAGCATAAGCAGACATTCAAAACGGATTATAAAAATATATTAAACTAATTACAATTTTTTATTTTTTTTTAAAAGCCCACGTCATTACTAAGACCACTTTTTTGGTTTTCCTACCGCATAACGCCGCTAATAAACTCTGCTACTGAGCAGGAGCACATAGGTTCACCCAGTGCTCACACATGCTCTGTCTTGGAGAATGAGGTCCTATTTCTTCCATAAAGCACATCACTGGGGGCTGTACGGAGGAAATACGACCTCATTCATGCTTTTAAATGTAAATAGTTCCTTAAATGTTTATAAATGCACTACAGTAATCGGTAATGTGATGAATTATAGGTGAGATTGGCTGAAGGCATAGTAATCACAGACAAAGGAAAACATTTAGCCATTTTTAAGGCTTTTTTTTTAAAGCAGTTTGATCATTAATTTATTATAATGTGATATTTATTGCTTCAAGTTTGGGGACTGAGGCCAATATAAACCGTGTGTGTCGCCAGGATGTCTGCTGTGAAGTTGTTCACAGCGCACACAGGGGGGCAGACTTCACCTGCTCGGTAGCTGATCATCTTCCACAGAGCGTTTAAATGAGCTCCTAAATTAAATTCAGAAATCACATATCTGTTTTGCTCCACCCCTGATGACAGGATGCTGATTTTCATCTTGGAAAATGTTTCTTTTCTTGTTAAACCCCAGTGGGTGGGGCCACTGTAACAGAAGGGCGTAACATGTTAACGACAAGCGAATTCAGCCATCGCATTTATCAAAACCCGATCATATGTACGCTGGGATTGGTCAGATACGAATGCTTCATGAACCACAGGTTGATCCTGTCGTACGACCAAACATGCACTCAGATTTCCCCCCATTTTTCACTCAAGGTTGATAAATGAGAGCCATTGTGTCAACGTGCTTTTCTTTATCCCATATGAATGAACTTCAGAAAGTTATGAATCCACCTCCAGATCTCTGAAGTTGTCCAACAGACTTTGTTTCTCTGGAATCGTCTCCAAGTGGTCGAGCGCCGCTTTTGTGTTCTGGAAATCAGACAAATACGTTTAACGTCAAAGTGTAGGTGACATAGAAGTAGTACCATAAACAAAAAAATGATAATTTTCACAATCAGGTTTCTCTTTACTATTTAATAGCACAAAAAGGAAAAAGAAAGAGTTCTACTAGAAAAGTTTCACCCTTTTTTTTTTTTTTTTTTAGAGTTGACTGACAAGGCCGAGAAAAACGTTTTACAGTCTGTATTTTTTTCTGCTAACCAGTTTACACAAACACTGCTTTGCCTCCGATATTACCTTCAAAGTTGACTTTGAGGCGTATTGAAGGCAGAACACAAAAGATGTGAAAATATCTCAAGGTTTTTAAAATACTTTCAAATGTTGGCATGTGTTGGAAATTCTTTTTTTTTTGCAACAAAGGGAACAACTCCATTTAAAAGTTCATGCATTTGAAAAGAAAACTCTCCATTAAATTGTCATTCGTTTGAATAGTTTTGTCAATATAGAGTATGTGAAATATTTGAAATCTTTCAAATGAGAATAACAGTGGATGTGCATGTTACTGGCATTAGCGTGAGGCTAGTGCTAACCCTGTAATAGAGTAAGCTAGGATCTGCTGTTCTTAAAGGGTTCTTGTATTAGAAATGTTAAAATAATGGCACTTTTTTATTAAACAAAAACAAAAAAAAACACATTAAAAGAACTTTTTAGAGTGATTTTATACCGTTTTTTTTTTTTTTTTTTTTTTTTTTTTTTTAAAGGTGCACATATTTTGTTTAATGGTAATACATTAAACACATTTTTTTGTTACATACATTTCCACTACAGGTACCCTTTAACAGCTTTTCTGTTTAGGGTTGGGGTCTGTACTTTTTAGTATTTCATGTGTAAATTGGTTAAAAAATAAATGCAATAATAAATAGAAATATTTCAACTAAAACTGTGCTGAGTTTGACAGCTAGCAAAGTTTTATTATAAAGCAAAAGCTTTTAATTTACAATTTAAAGCAGGAATGTAGATAACTTTTCCAGTCTGATTAATCATTTAAAAATAATGAGCACACTTTGAGTCCTTTAAGAAGAGGATGGAATATATAGAGCATTGTGTCTTCCTTATCCACTCGTGCTGTATATTAATCCAGGGACTGGTGCAGATAATTACTATTCCAAAGTCTCATGTAGAAATAGTTAAAATAGTGTTGCAAATATGTGACAAAAGCCATAGCCAATAAATATTTTATGGTAATAAAAATGCTAAATATGCCCAATTTAAACTGTATATTCAAGTAAATAGAACTATAGATAATGTTCACATTAAAGTGATGTATAACCCCTGGTTAAACATCCTCAAGTAAAATATAAGCACAGTGCAGCAGCAGCAGATAAACATCAGAAATACATTTATCATGTTTAATATAATAAGGCGCAAACTGTTTACGTATCCCTCTCACTGCTGTCCCATCTTCATCTAAACCAGAGATCACAACGGGGGTAAAAAAAAAAAAAAGTGTTCAGCCGAGGGCCACATTAACATTCATCTCAACAATTAGAACTATGACCAACCCGAGAATATTACACCAAAAAGCAAAGGATATTATCTGTCTGTTGTTTTGTGTATTTTTATTGTCATTTTGTATAATTTTTTTTTTTGTTTTTTTATTTATTTCTCTGTAATTTTGTATGTCTTATTTCAGGGGGGTCATTTTGTGTATGTTGTTGTAGATTTATATAATTTTTCTGATATTTTTGTAGTCATGTTGGGTATTATTATTTTTTAGTGTCTTTTTCTGTAATTTCTTATGTCTTTAAGGTAATTTTGTTTTTCAGATAACATTGTGTATTTTGGTTATTGTTTGTTCTTTTATCGTGTGTTTGTAACGTAATTTTGTGTGTTTTGGCTGTATTTTGTGCATTTTTACCATTGTGTTGTGTATTTTTGTCATTTGGTACTTTTATGTACCCCAGTAAGTAATTTATTTATAAAGCGCTTTTTGCAGATAAAAATCAAAGTGCTGTATAGAGCTGTGGTGAAAATACAACAAGTGCAACATCATAATAGAATAATAAAACATGGATGCATTTACATCATAGGAGCAGCATCACAAAAAGATAATAAAAAATTGAAATCCCGTTAACTAAAAGCCTATCTGAAAAGTCTTCAGCAGTTTCTTAAAAGTGTCCACACAGTTGAGCTCTCTGAGAGACTGGTGCAGGTTATTCTAGAGTCTGGTGGTCACAGCCTGGAACGCCAGGTCTCTTTGGGTTTTAAATTTAGTTTTTGGGATCTTTCGGAGACTCTGACCTGAAGACCGAAGGCTGAGCCCTGAAGTGTAGAGGGACAACAAGTCTGAGATATACTGATAAAAATAAATGTCTCATGTTTTACTTGTCTTTTATTTTGAAAGAAACTTTTATTTTGACAGGAATGTTGTGAAATTCATGTTGCACAGGAAAATATAGACATTTATGTATTAAAAAAGAGTATATATGTGTGTTTTCAACAGCTATTTTTGAAAAACTGAATTTGGTTGGTTGAATCCCAAAAAAAGTGGGACGCGATTTAATGACCGTGGCAAGATGTGGGTCCCAGGGTGAGACTAGTTGTGAACCACTGGTCTAAATGACATATCTGTGCTGGGGTTTGGTCAAAACATAACATGATTCAAGCAAAAGGGGAGGTTTAAGACTTGGTATGAGACAGCTCTTTCAGAGCGCTCCGTTTTCCCCCTCCCCCCGCCCCTCTCTTCCGTGGGGTGTCCCGAAACGAGTTATGACGTTATGGAAACAGTCGGAGGTGAAGTGACTGGCACACATTAACAAGTATTTCCCAACTACGGAGGAGACATTGCCATTAAAAATGAAATCCAGCCACTTCCTTTTGTGTCTTCGGCAGCTGGAGTTCGAAGCAAAGCCAGATTCAACTTGTGACGTCACAAACTCAGAAAATTGGAAACGGAGAACGTTTCTTTGTGCTGTAAGACTTACACAGATACCAAACAAAGGACTGTATGGATTTATTTCAGATTTTGTGTGCTAGTAGACACTCAAGTTATCTCATATGTGTTCAAAAACACTGCAATATTTGATTTTTCATAATATGTCCCCTTTAACAACTCTGTGGATGCCTTTGTATTTGCACAAACAATGTGATGTGTCATAACAACAAGGCCGACTATGTTATGTATTATTCATATGCTCCCACATTACGAAGCAGAATGATTAAAAAAATACTCTGAGTTGAAAATAAGCTAAAACTTTAAACAAACCCGAGTTTGACGAATTAACATATAAACGAGTGGAATTACAGCTCCATTGCTTCTTACTTACCAGCCACTTCATTTTAACAGTCTCCACACAATTCAAGGTGAAGACCTGAGTTATGTGCTTGTAGGGCATGTAAACTACTCCTGCTGTTGATTCCAGCCTGTTTATTTCAGTCTGCAGCTTCACACCTCGGAAAAAATTAGCATTGCTAACGAGACGGCACTTTCACTCGACATATTCCACGAGTGAGGGTTCAAGCGCACAGATAATCCATCAAGTTTAATGAGACGCAGCCATATGTAAACAGCTGCCACGCAAGTGTTGAATCCACACCACGCTAATGTAACAGGTAGCATATTAAACACACAGGGGAGTGAGTCTTTCAAAATCTTATTGGTATTGGAATTTTAAAAAAAATGACGTGGGATAGCTAGGCTGACTGCAGCTAATAGCTGGAAGTGATGACAGGGGTGCAAGAGTTTATTAAAACTTATTTTGCTCCAGACACAACAGAGTTCAACAGCGTGAAAAAGTAGAGAAGATGTCAGAGGAAGATGAGAAGAAAAGAAGAAGCAAAGGTGGGGATGAAGTGAGATCAGACGTGTTGATTATAAAATCAAAGGTTGTCAATAATAGGCTTGGGCAACATATTTTTTCTTCTACCTGAAAAGTTAGAATTTAATGGTGGTTAAAGTAGCACAAATTAGCAGCTACACTTTGATCAGATGTAGCTTACCTCCATCAACATCATGTCATTTTCGATAACCATTATCCAAACTCCACATTAAGGCTCTGTTTGAAATTGCATACTAACGCACTACTCATACTAAGTGTGACGTCAAAATTAGTACTGTATGTAGTGCGTTCACATTAGATGGTATGAAAAAATTGAGTATGCGAGAAATACCCAGATGTATATTATATAATCAACCGCCCCTGATGCTTTGCGAGTGGACATTCAGGAAATGTAAAGTGGTCCTGGGACCGGCTTCAAGCTAAAAATCAAACATTTCCTTTTCAAAACAAAAGCACCTCTTCTTGTGTAAACAATTTTGTGAATAGGGCTCTTGTTTTGAAGTCAACCGGAAGTTTCATCAGTAGTAAATGGTGTACAATATGGATCTCTGAAATGTGTATATATAAATTTTGTTAATCAAATGACCACATGTTGATATTCTACTTGGTCACTTCCTCGCTTAAAATTTTTTCAGAACTTTCAAAGATATTTAGCCTCAGTGGTTGTTGTCATTGGTTTGAAATGCATCTTTAGAAACTTGGAAGTATCGGTCATTGTCCTAATCATACTCATAGTATATAGTAGATAGTATAAACTCAATGAGTTTGCAGCGTATAGTGCGTTAGCGTGCCATTTCAAACACAGTCTAAGACTTGAATCTAGGTGGAATGAAGCCCCCCTTCGAACAATAAACCTGGATTGCTTTTCCAACTATCTTCAACTAGCCTGACCTCAATTTAGGACCAGTTTTCAAAGTTACCAAACAAGTAGGAAAGTGGCATTCAGGTTTTAACCACAGGTGTCTAAATTGTCCTGCAGAGCTGCAATCCTACAAACACAGACCTCCAGTCAATAGCATAAAGTAAAAGTATAATATTTTGGCTCTGTAAGAGGTTTGTATGCAAGTAGTAACGCACATTGAGTCCCAACATTGTAGTGGAGTTCCTTCCCAGCCTCAGAGGCAGACGGTGCATTTCATCATCTTTAACACAAGTAATGCAAAGATTGAAAGTAGGTTAAAAAAAGCCTGTAAAAATGTGGAATAGAAATGTCATCCATTGCTGTTTCCATCCAGAGGATAAACATCTGCATGTAAAATATGTCTTCATGGACAATTTGGTTAAAATGTGCATATTTTGTCATTTTACTTCCATGGTGACACATCTATTCTTTATCTTGGCAGTGCCCAAAGAATAAGAGTCATTTTAAGAGCTGCACTATTCTATTAACAAATACATTTTACTTTGTTTGGAATTAATTGATACATTTTGTCATGTTTTGTCTGCTGAAGCATAGTTATATAGAAAAATAGATAAATAGTTTGAAATACTGCATTTTGGGTTGTGTACCATTTTAAATGGGAGTCAGCATCGATGGACAATTAACAAAGTTGAATAAAATGTGCTCAACAAAAATGGAAAATGTGGTCAAAGCAGCTTAAACTCCAAACATTTGCTGTGGATTATGTACAAAACATGATGTCACGCTGCCTGGTAAACTGACACTCAATAGCGAATCAACGACTGCTGTTTCAACACACTCAGCACAAGCTTTGATTAAGCAGCTACTTCAGTGCACTTTAATCTATTTATGTCTTCACTGTATGTTTCAATAGGCTTCCGGTTTCCATTCAGAGGCTGCGTTTAGGAATCTAAAAACTAGCATTTTTCAGAGCATTACACTGATTGCAGCAGTGAATGGATAAATTACAGCACATGACTCTCAACCCAAAGACGTGTCGATTATGTCTCGTCACTGTAAAGATGCACTAAGGAGAAATTGTGAAAGTTAATGGCAGTCTGAGCGACTTCCTTGTCTGTTCTTTTATGCAGCAGCAGATAATTGCCAGCTGTAGAACACAAGCATGTCACATAATTGTGATGGATGGACAGCTTGAGCTTTGCTTTGTTTTTTCAAAAGTGCTTGGATCAATGAAACCTTTCAGTGGCACAAACTAATGTGTTTGACAGCTGATTGAGAGCAGTGGCAGCGGTGCACATTAGCAATTTGGCTGGTCAAGTCAATATAGCACTGTTGGTGTCACTTGGTTCTTAACCCCATCAACAGGCCTCATGAAGATTAAACAGAGTTCTTAACTGTGATTACAGCAATCATTCTAACGGCAGCGTTTAACATTCTGCAGCGCTAATCACAGTAGCCTAGCCAACATAGGCAAATCATGCAAAGCGGAATAAACATGAATGCTAATAGAACAATCCCTGAAAAGCATTTGTTCAGTGATGAAACCTTACCGACTCCAGATCCAGCACGTGTTCCTGTAAAGACACACAAACACACAACAACATTATTGCTTGTTTGGATAAAAACAAATTAAAACCAGAACACGATTAAGGTTTGAAGCAGGAGTTAACATGAAGATAATGACACAGAATCACATTCATACATTCAGGTAGTCAGTTAATTACAATATGTTGTTGTACTTCAATTAAAACGACCCCTAACAAATCACATGATCCAAATGTATCCCTCGCAGGCAGGAAATATGCAGCTATCAAACTGTGTATTTGCATTAAAAAAAAAAAAGAGCGCAAACCTCCCCCATTCTCACAGTTATCTGGATCGATGATCTTGTTAATGGCACCATGATTATTCACACTTCAAAAGCTTGGAATATATTTTTTATCCCCATTAATAACAATACAGTAGGTTCAAATTTATGGGAATCTCATTTTTTTTTTTTTTTTGAAAAATCTCAATGAAATGCATAATCCAGATCTGATCCGGATGAAACTCTGTGGGATAATGAGGACCCAACACGACGTTAGGTGTAGAGAAAATTTTTTTTTTGATAAATCGCAATTTTATTATTGATAATTATGAATCTGTTCTTACATTTTCAAAAATCGATTATTTATAGAAACCACGCGAGTCCTCCTAGTTTGGATATTTGAATTACACTGTACAATATTGAAAGTACTGTGAGGTGTTGCCCAAAAAGAACTCAAATAATTCAGCAGCTGACTGATGTTAAATGGATGATCAGTAATTAGCAACAAATGAAAACCCAATTTGATAATCCTCATTCATCAAATATCATTTCGTAAACAAATCAAGAATTAAATCATCCAAATTGAAACTGGAAATACCTACTCAAATAATAGTCAAATTTCATAAAGACCAATTCATTTTAAACAGAGATATGATTTTTTTTTATTTCGCAGTGGTGAGAGATAGGGATTTTTTGATTTTTTAAACTGGTCCAGAATTTGTATATTTATCCCGAGCCCCTCTAAAATGTAATTGAATCTTCCATGGCGTAACGTCCAACTTTGGTCAATATCTTGTCAAAATCCTGCTAACATACAACAGTGAAAATATATTAACTATATTAACCTCCTCCACTTGAAAGTCCAACACAGCCACACAAACATGGTCTAAAAGTGCAGGAGTCTCTCATACATTATCAAAACATTTATAAACATGGATCACTGCATTAATCCCTTTCCCAATAATTGTGAGGCATAAAACTTGCGTAATAAAAAGTTTTAGTCTGTGGATGGTGAAAAATGATTTGATTAGTTATAAAATGTTATGTTGCACAAAAGTGGGAAAAATGATGAATCCCAAAAATCAATATTGATTTACAACAAATACAGCAAAGCTCTCAGTGTGACAACAAGATTTCTGCATTCATCTTTTTCCCTATGGGGCCCGTACAGAGATGGATTATGAATATTTGTGTGCATCTGAGAAAGGGGAAAAAAACTAAAATCTAACAAAATGGCCACAATGGAGAAAGACAAAGTGGCAGCTCGAGCCTGTAACACACAATCCCACTTCTTATGGCGCACACTGACACACACGCACAAAGACAAACGGCTCCCACCGCTCATCCAGCTCCTGACTGATGTTCCCGCTCTAACGATGCATTAGTGATGCTATGCCTCTTATCTGCCACTCAAATGCACACCTGCTCTTCCCTCCAACAGGCTGCTTCCCCCGTCTCTGCTTGTAATGTGTTGATGGGTTTTTAACAAGCTTTTTTTTTTTTTACCCGCAGCTCACCTTTTACTTTTAGAAAAAACACGTCTGGTGTCGTTCAATCTGTCTCTCCTCCATCTCTCTTTTCATGTTTCATAATTAAAAGCTGGCTTGCATTTAAAAGGGTAAACAATGGGATCAAGATCCAATACCAACACTCGCATGGGGGAGCCGAACGTAAAAACTCTGTCACTGTTTCATAGCCGACATATTTTATTATTATTATTTAGCTCACTTACCTTACATTTAGCTTATTTTTCTTTAATTTTGTGCCAAATTCATGTAAAACAACATGCTCTATATCACTGTTAAACATGAAATATAAATAAAATGTAAAGGTTAAATATAAATGTAAATATAAATGTTAAATATAAATATAAATGTTAAATGTATAAACTAAATGTTAAATCTAAATCTAAATGTTAAATGAAAATCTCAATGTTAAATCTCAATCTAAACCCACTGTTGTCGTGAAAATATTGTACTAATGGTGTTGACCTTCGACAGCATGTGCAGACAAGGTAAAAAAAAAAAAGGTAAATCTAATGTTAAATGTAATTGTATATCTAAATGTTAAATCTAAATGTTAAATAGGTCGACAAGGGTAAAGCTAAATGATTAGAAATCATACAAGGTGGGCTGGTCAGTGCCTGTCGTTCACGAGGCCTCGCCCACCCTCCACGGTCTTCTGCATCCTCGGTGACTTCATCATTGGCAAAAGTGAGTTGACATACAGGTACAGCAGGCTGGTACTCTCAGCAAATCTATGTCTGTTAAACTGTGTGAGGGCAATTGTTCACACATTCCCTACCAGTCATTACGCTTAAATGTACATTTAGATTTAGATTTAACATTTGGATTTACATTTAACATTTAGATTAACATTTAAACCTTTAGATTAACATTTAAATTTAACATTTGCATTTAACATTTACATTTATTTGTGTCCACATTTTTAACAATGACATAGAACATGCTGTTTTACATGAATTTATGTCTCAAATGAAAGAAAAATTAGCTAAATGTGAGGAAAGTGAGCTAAATGTTCAAAATATGTCAGCTATGAAAAAGAGACCGTGTTTTTACTTTCGGCACACCATACACTCGCATATACAATTAGCCTTTTCATCACAGAAACCTTGTGCGCGTGTGTTTAAATAGTGATTAAAAGACTGGGAGGCCAGTCTTCTCTGGACAAGATGAGTTGGTGTAATGCCAAGTGTGGATTTCTCAGTCATGATCCAGACAAAGCCTGGGGATGTTTTAAAACTCCAAGGTCTCAGTCCGCAGTAATTAGCTACTTGTTAAAGAAGTCTGTCAGGGCCACTGCTGCATAGTATTCAGCATCACAGAGATCAGCTAGACAAACCCCACAAGTCCCACTGAAAGAATTTAAAAAAAAAACGCTATAAAATCTTAACAAGTGACTCATCTCTTCTACATAGAGTTAAAATGAGATGAGCTGGAGACTGAAAATCAAAAAAACACTTTAGAATTCAATCTATCCGATGTAAAAAAAATAAATAAATAAAAAAAACATAGAAAATGCAAACAAACACTGTGCCAACCTGAAGGATTCTGATTTCTTCCTCCTTCTGGCGACTCTTCTCCAGCAATTCTGAAATGAGGAAATATCAGGTGGAATTAAACATTTACAGATTAGAAACACAAGTCTGTGAGGATGTGTTTACTTTCTTTTATTTCTTTTAGACTTTATCTTCCTCATTGTTTGACCTCATTAAATGAGTCATCAATTTTAAAGAAGCACTTTTAGTTTTTTTTAACCTTGTCTGCACATGCTGTTGAAGGTCAACACTACATGTAGTGCAATCTTTTCACATCAGCAATGAATGTTTTATTATTGCAATTCAATTAATTTATTTTATTGCATAATTGTGAACATAACCAGCCCTCCCTAGGGTAAGAAACAATTTATGAAAGGGAGAATATAAAAAGAGAAGGCAGTGTTACAGCTTGGTGAAGGGAACAGGGAAGAGGGAGTCAGGGTAGGACAATGGAAGTGGTGGGGAATGCAGTTTTATTCTTGAAGTCTTTGCACAGTGAGACTTGTGGAAAAGGAAGTCAGGATAACACACTACTTCTACCTTTGAGGATCATCTGAACTCTATTCATTTATTTATATATATATATATATATATATATATATATACTCGTTGGAAATGAACAGTGCATATCACCATATTAAGTTTTACTTCATCCCACTCCATTTCAGGCATTTATGTTTTATTTTTTTGTATCTTGTTTTGAGAGCCAGATAGAGACTTGATTGCATAGAATGTATTTCCTTTCTTGTTCAACCTTTTTTTGTGTTTGTTTTATTGCCTAGCTCGAAATAAATGAATTATATATCAGCTTGGTGACTGTTGGTGGAAGAATGCTAGTACACTACAGACATACAGTATGTTGGCACTCTTAAAGTGTAAAATAAACAACCATGGAACAACAAAGAATGCAAATCTGATTCTTTTTTTTTTTAGTATTTTTAACAGTATTTGAGGAATATCATTAATTAATTAATTTGGTAAACACTTCTTTTTTTTCATGATGCTTTTTGTAGCTATAAGTTTTTCTGTTTGTAGCGTGATTCAAGTTTGTAGCATTATGAGTAAACTATCACCACACAGCAACGATACACTGTCCTTCGTGGTGTTTTCTTCGTATCTGCACAAATAACTACTTTAATACTCCTATTTTCTCCTCGCATTGCTTCCTATGCATCGCATGGTTGCAGTTGGATTGTAGGATAGTGTTTCACATTTTAATAAATGCTGACATGCACAAAAACAATGAAAATTGTGAAGTACAAATCCACTTTAGAGACAATAAAATAAACCCCCCACTCCTCAAACATAAACAAACCAGATTGTGTTTAGAAGAGAAACATCAAAACTGCCATAAATAGTCTTCTTACTTAAGTCTTAGTTTTTTTATCTCTTTAAACTGTCACTTAGTTTGGAAATACAGCAAAAAAAAACAAATAAAAGAAAGAAAAAAGAACCTGCAATAACACAACGGTGTCTTAATTAAAATACGCCTGCTGTCACTGCATAAAGAAGCATGAAAACTGTTTAAATAGTGTCCGTAAATGCAGTAACTAAGTAAAGTCGTCCGCATTCCTCGCACCCAATACTTCAAGAGAAGAACGCAACACAAATAGTTCATTATAACTGGACACGTCACAAACATTATTGATTTACGCAGGGGTTTTTCAATACTTGTTAAGCCATGGCACAACTTATATATCAGAAACTTTAAAGCAATAATTGAAAAACTCACATTTAACAAGTAAAATTCGACAGCTTTTCAAGGCAAACTTGATGATCGCACAGTGAGAAAGAAATGTCAATAATTCATGCTTTATTTTTGCAATAATTATGATATACTGTTGAAAATTGGACCATTTTAGAAGCATAACTTGAATAGACTTAAATAAACACTGTACCATAGTATAACCTTTATTAGTCATTGACTAACCTTGATTATTAAACTCATTGAGCTAATTCAAAGATTGCCACTACCTTATTTGGAAGTCAACTTCAAACCCATGTCCTAAAGCGGTGGTTCCCAATTTTTCCCTGTTGTGCCCCGCTTTAAAGAATGAATAATCCAGCGTCCCCCATTGCAACATACTGTAGTTTCAACAAAATGGGTGAAAAAAGTAACATTTAAAAAAAAAACCCGTGCAATCACATTTTTTAAGAACAGTAATATTAAAGCTCTCTTAGTGCAAAGAAAATATATTTTTCTATTTTTCCTGCTCAATGTTCAGCAATGTCCCCCCCCTCCTCGTCATGATGTCCCAAAGTTTCAGAAACACCAGGTTAGCTTAGTTACTTTTTGTTCAGGTCCCATTAAAAGCTACAAGTAGGGAAAAGCCAAGACAAAGTTTACTTTCTCCAACCAAAGCGACTCTGCTGACTCACACACAGCCTCATTTCTGCTTAAAGCAGCTGTGGGCTCTGTGATACTAGAACCACTGTTATCTCCTAATGCAAGGCAGACTTGTTTTTTAAGGGAAAAGGCCAATGGGGAGCACTGCTAAAGCAATGAAGTGTCTGACAAAAAAATACAGAGCATAGCTGCAATCTGATGCACATAAATGTACTGACACCAGAGCCGTATGTTAGGGGCTCAGCGGCTGACAGTAATAAGTATGTGTTGGCTCTAATAAGAATTAACTTCATGTATGCATGTATTTTAGTTTTGTTATAATTAGGGTTGGGTACTGAGAACTGGCTCCTAACGTCCAGATAAGGAACAGTTACGAAGTTTTTGCATTCCGATTTTTTTTTTCGATTCCTAAATGCCTGCACTAGTTTGTTGCTGCGGCTTGCTTTGTTTGTATACACGGGGTTTGTATATGGTGATTCAGAACGCGACTGGAGCAACTGCAGTCCGTGTGTGTGTGTGTGCGTGCGTGCGTGCATGCGTGCGTCTTGCTACGGTTTCAGTTTGGACGGCAGCGCGGAAGGGAGATAGGAACTAATCACAAGGTAAAAAGCCCAGTAAAACTCCGAAAAAAAATCACCAGGAATGAATATTTGCTCCCTGGTAAAGATAGTACCTCTAACAACAGGTTAACTGATAAACTTGGTGATATTACAGCCTGTACATGCAGTACAGGTACACATTTACTCCTCCTCCGGGTCCTAGTGCCAGGCTTCCAGTGAAGCATGTTCGTTTACTGCATTTACCAAGGTCCTTGTGTGTTTAATAAGTCCGTGTGTGTCCGTGTGAAAGTCTGCATGTTTATGCTTCCGTCCATCCACTCTTTTCATTATATCCATGTATTTTAAGGCTTTTATTAAATGGTCTCGGCTGGAGTACGGGCCGCCGCCATCTTGGATTATGTCGCCAACTGGTTTGTAGGTTTATTTCAGCAAGTTTCAGTTTTACAGTTACAGTTGGGGACCTTTTTAATTGAATACCCTAGTTACAGTACAGCAACCAAAATAAACTGTATCAACTAAGTGGATTAATAAAAATGGCATGGTTTTTTCAAATGAAAAAATTCTCCTATGAAATCTGACCTGTTTACCTGCACAACTCAAAGAATCGGAATCGAGAATCGCTTAGAACAGGATTTGAAATTGAGAATCGGAATCAGAATCGTTAAAATCCAAACAATGCCCAACCCTAGTTGTTACTGCCTTATGTTACTTTAACCCAAGGGGGCACAGAATGTGCAGTTTTGGTAAATGCTTTTTTATTAAAATACATGCATGGCAGATGGAGAATCCTAACCTCCAAAAGCTCTATGTACTAAACATAACCGTCCCATAAAGTTTGTGCTTTATCGTCTAATTTTTCTTCTTTGGCTCAACGCTTTAAGAAATTAATGTTTTTAATTTTCACAGTTGGAAAACAAACAGTAATACCTGTCCTGCTTGTCTTTGGACTAAAGGTGAAGTGACTATTGCATCTAAGCAGTCTCTTAATAAATAATGACACTCAAACCGATAAATGAGCCCAGACAGTGTAGTTGTAACACAACACAATATGTTACTGGAAACCAAAACTTGCCAAAGTGAACGTTAAGTTTGTGATTACTGAGTGTTAATGAAATCCATTCTCTAGACTAGAGTGAAAAAGTTTGGCCCTTAGTGTGATGGCCTGAAGCTGCCTTTGTGATTTAAGACCTGAGCGAGCGACTTGACATATTTCTTTAACAATGATTTGTTTCGCAATCAAAGAATGAATGTCATGAATTAGTTTGTGATCTTTAACTCAAGCACTCCTGGGCTAGACAGAGCAACACAAAGCAATGATGGGAAAAGTACAAGCAGATCGATCTCTGAACTGTTTATAATAAATTGGTCAAAGCTAAAAGTTGGACACCTTGGTAACAAATTTTAAACTTATTTTTTTTTTAAGTAAAGGGTCTTAAACTATAAATATTCTTTAGCCTTGACAGGCCACAGTTCTCTTATAAACATGCAGAATATAGCCATAAAAAGGCAATTCGGTCTAATGCTTGTCCCCCCAAAGTAAATGCAATAAATGTCTCCAAGAACAAACAAAATGATAGGGAAATACACAAAACAACAGTAAACAAACACAAATGTACACCAAAATCACAGAAGATGACAAACAAAATGACACCTAAATGACTCCAAAAACAGAAAATGAAAATAAGAATATACAGAATAACTCCAAAAACACACAAAATGACAACAAAGATATACAAAACGACAGCAAAAATACACAAAATGACCCCAAAGAACGAGAACAAAAACACACAAAATTAGATGAAATGTAGAAAACAACAACAAAAATTCTAGGCTCTTTACTGCATCAATGCTTATATCGGTGACTATTCTAAATGCTGACATGAATGTTGAGAATGTGGTCCGAGGATCAGAAAATCACATTTTTCTGGCTCCCACTCTGATTAAGGTTGTCTCTCCTATAAGTTTGGTTATTTTTGTGGACCCATTACAGTAAATTGAAGCCTATGGGGATCAGAGGATGAGTTTTTCACTCTATACTATATAATTTCCCAGAGCAATACAGCCTCTATCTCAAAATAAAATCATAAACAGCAAGAGCAAAGAGTGCAGTGACTGTGTTTTTGTTGAAGGTTTTTCCATCACACGCACACACACACATACACTATGTGCAGCGCATTCTCAGCCTGTGATTACACAGCCTCCTTCAGCTCATCTTCCCTTTGTAAATTGAAACACAAATCAGATCCAATTTTCCGTAATGATCAGAAGAAGCCCTAAAAAACAAGTCATTTCTCCTCATTAGGTAAAATCCGTTCAAAAAGGAGCTTTTGGATGGAGAAAAACTAGCATTTTCTATTGAAGGCTTAAAGTTCAGTGAGGTGCTTTGGTAAACAGAGCCAAGAAAAAGTTTGAAGAAAATTAAGAATATAGATGAGAAAAGCTTAGAAGACCATTTAAGATGTATCCATTGCAAAAAAAAAAATATATATATATATATATTATGATATAAATGTATTGGTAATGTGTGTAGCTTACATCTGCTTTGTTTTCAATGGTAAATGACCTTAATTTTTAAGGTGCTTTAATCACAACTCAAGTAGTCCCCAAGAGCCACATTCACTTATTCACAATCACATTCAAACACCAATGGTAGCAGAGAGGGTCATCTGTAATAACGACTTACCAGTAATTACATTGCAAATATAAATTTAAAGCTGCAGTGTGTAAGTTTTTTTTGACTTAATTTGGTTAAAAATTCCTAATGACCTTTGAGCATATTGTAATTCAAAGTGGTCTGAGTGGACAGTATAATTTTGCAATTTCTCTTGGCTCTGTATATGAAGTTTATTATTCCAGGAGCATGACGCGACTTTTCAGCCGATCAGAAATCTTTTTACAAACAGAGTGCCACTTGAGCTGTTTTGGGGTATTGCTATTGGCTGCACGACTAAAGTTGATGCCCGTTCACATCCTCTGTAGTAAAAGTATTGGTGAATATTACCGCAGAAGAAGTCTCCATCGCGACGTTAGGCACAACGGTTACATGACAAAGCAAGCTGAAAAAGGAATACCAATGTGGTGAAGCAACCGAATAAAGGCACAAACATACTCGGGAGATACGTACTACTCAGAGGTCCGCTTTGAGCCCTCATGGATCCCCGTTATTGCGTAGGGTCTGCCACATGTAATATTTTCAGGGGGAGAGTGAGAACACCAGAAAACTCCCTACATTTGTCACTAGTCTCTATTGAGAAAATAGTCGCTAAGAGCTCCACAGTTGTGCACGTTCAAAAGGATACCGGTAAAGCTTTTTGCTCTGAAACTGGCGATTTGTGTAAAACTTGCCCTATTCAACTGCTGATTATGGAAGAACGAAACACGCTACAAGCAATTTTTTTTTCTAACAAAAGTAGAGACTTTAATCTTTCAGATTCTGGTGTCAGATTTCAGATCGTCACAGTTCACAAAATTCTGTGGGTCTTTAAAAATCAGTCAAAATGCTCTAAAACGGCTGGCACTGAGGGGGGTTAGAAATTCTGAAAATGGCTGGCACTGAATGAGTTAATATTGTTAGATTTGAGATTTAAAGGAGGGCTGCATTAATTGTTTTTACACAAACATTGACAACAAAAACAACACGAGGTCTTCATCACAATGTTGCTAAGTTGTGAAAGCCTATGCTTTCTCAAACTACCATTGAAATGCATCAATAACTAAGCACCCAAACCACTCAGTTATTTTATCCAGAGACAAAACAGCAATAACAGAGTTACCATATGTTCCATCAATCACAACTGTCAGATCCCACACTGCAGGACTTCATTTGATCAGTCGGCCTTCATATACAAAAGTGCTAAGTTGAGTAACCCACTACCAACTTAACTAGGTTTTTAAAACATTCACATTTAGGCTTAAGTCTTGGCCGAAACAAAACCAAAATTGTACCCATTTGTAAATAGCTGTGTATGTGCATGTGCGCAAGTTTTATTGTTTTGACTGTATTTTACTGTGGTGTAGCAGTTTTAAACTAACACTAGATATCCTACGTATATACTCTATGTTCATCACATCAGCTGCAACTTATTTTGTACCTATGTTGAATTGCATTATCCCTGTCAAATAAATAAATAAATAAATAAATGGGCAGCAGGAGGAGAGCAGAGATCTAGCAGACAGAGGAGTGCTTCAGGAAACAAAGCCTTGAGGAGGTGGTGGCCTACCTTTCCTCTCAGTGCTAATGGAGCGCAGCAGCTTCTCCTGTTCCTCGACGCGCTGTAGGAGCCCTTCCTTCTCAGAGTCAACACTGTGCCTGAGGGCCTTCAGCTGATCTTTGGTCTGCTGGTGTTGCTTCCTCAGACGCTGCTCTCTGGTGTCTCGCTCCCGCACCTCTTCACACAGCCAGCGCAGCTTGGTCTGGTGCGTTTAATCAACAAACAGCATGTGTGTGACGAAGCAAAGACTCCGAACTGATTACATTTAATTGTTGCGACTGTATCATTTTTTTCCCTGCTATCTGTGTTTTCTCATCTATCATTTTCAGGTCCTGGTGTTGGAGCTGATGGTTCCTGACCTGTGCTTTGTGGTTTAACCAGTCTGTGATACTTTGGCGTTATAGAAATAAAGTTGAATTAAACTGAACTGAAGTTGGCCATCATAGAGGAAAACCACTAGGTTTTCTGAGAAAACAGGATCCTTGCGTCTATTTTTTTTTTTTTTTGTCTAGTCATTACGGTCAGGAATGATGTCATGAGGATAATTTAAATTAAGTTGATCAAAACTTAATAAACATGCTCAGATTCAGTAAACCATTGATCTATTATATCTACATTCTATTTGTATCTTACACATGGTTTTAATAAAAAAAAACATTTTTGACATCAATTTTTTTATAAAATATGTCTTAAAAAAACAAATAGATTTTATAGGGCCCTATTTCTGTCAATCTATACACTTTATAATGCAAGTAGTACAGTTGGAAATGTGTTAAAGACACCTCAACTGAGTTGATAAGAGAAATATATTAAAAACAAATAGAGATTAAAATACTTTTGCAGTCTACCTATATTTGAAATAAATGCTTTTCAAGTTTCTTGCTTGAAATCAAACATTTTGGCAATACAGCAAAAGAGTTGTCTTTATACTGTTTACCATAAACAACCTTTTCTGAATGATCATTGATATAATTCATATAATAAAACAGTTCTGACCGCATATTTAAATAGCTGAACAGTGCATATATTTTAACACATCATGGTGCCACTAACAGTCATAATCTACACCTTTACTTCTCATCTTGCTTTCCAAAAAATCAACAACAAAAAAACCAATAAAAAACACAATCCAATGACTGAATCTTCTGAATGCAGTTGTTTCACCACAGGAAAGAAAGGTAGTGTTTCGAATAAAAACAAGAAAAGTTTTTTAGAAAGACGTTGATTAAAAACTTCACAGAATTGAACACTTGAAGCTAAGAAATTAACATAAAAATGAATACACTGAATACCTTGGTCTCAGCTAGCCAGCGGTGGGGGTCTTTTACTAATCCAGGACTTTGTGAAATCACCTGCAGAAAATAGAAATGTGAGATTTAAAAAAATGATATCATTTTATATTAAAGTGCTTTTAGGATTAATGGCCAGAAGATTCTATAGTATGTTGAAAACAAGAACTGACTCTGTTAAAAATACACCCAAAACTATGCTGGATGCTTTTTACCTCAAGCTCAATAGACAGCGCAGGAATACCTATTGTTAAAGAGCATGGAGTAATCATTGAAATGGACAGGTTAATGCATACGCAGAGTTGTAAATAGTACTGATATATCCTACTCAAGTAGAAGTACTGTCACTCAAGTACAAGTACAAGTAAGTCATACAGTACATAAAAAATTAAAGTACAAAAAAAAAGTAGCTCAATTAAATATTACTCAAAGTAAAAGTTACTAATTTGTAGGTATGTAACAATTCACTCAACTCCCGATACGATTCGATTCACGACACTGGGTTCCCGATACGATTCTCTCACGATTTATTTTACAAAATGGGACTGTAGACAAAAGATGACGGAAAATATTCCTTTATTTTTTGGGGGAAGAAAACTAGAAAATACTGTACTATTTTCCTTTTGTTTTTCATTGTCAAAAGAATCCCTTGATAAACTATTCAAAACAATGCAACTTAACTAAAAATAAATCTTGAATGAAATAAATAAAGGAATAATACAAATGAAGAAGAACACTATTAATTTAAATGCTATGTATCATGTATCCTTAGATCTTTTTGAGTCTCACACTCAAGTACTCTCTCCTAATATAAGCTTTGTGTAGGTTCACGGAGGAACTTCTCTCCTGCGCCTCGAGCCGAGAACCAACACCCACCAGACACCGGCGCCCCTGAACTCATGTGCAAACTCTCATACAATCAAACAAAGTCAAACAAAAAGCATCAGGTCGGCAGGTGTTTACTTATCACCAACAGGCAGTGTTTTTTTTATGGATGATTTAGCTAAGAGCATGCTCCCTGCACAGGAGAGCAACTTTTTTCCCCGACTGTCATTCCAAATCAGATCTAACGTCAAACAAATTTCCCAAGCTGTGGCTGCCACAGCTCAAACTGCAGAGGAGAAAGTGCACTGACGTGACGTGGTCCCCGTCTCAGGGAAAGCACATCAGTAATGTTAAAGCAGGATGGGAGGATGTCGCCTCCTTTCTCTGCCTCTTCTTATTCTTTTACAACCCTCAAAAAGCTGCTGGCACGCTGGCAGACAAAAAGGAGGTAAATCAGGTTAAAAAACTGGGAGTTTGAAGTGAAATGCCACTACTTTAACTGCAGCAAACTGAGCATCTGCGATGGCTAATTATTCAAATGTGTTACTTCTTCGTTTTATGTGCCTGTGTTTTCACTATGCTTGCTTCACTTCCTACTGTGAGACCAAAAACCGTGGCAAACTCCAAAGACAAGTAAGATGATACACCAGCAGCATTTAAGGGGAAGGACTACTGATGTTCTCGAAGTCTCTTTCACACACACACACACACACACACACACACACACACACACACACACACACACACACACACACACACACACACACACACACACACACACACACACACACACACACACACACACACACACACACACACACACACACACACACACACACACACACACACACACACACACACACAGATATTTCCCTTTTTTTCCCCACCATGTGTGAAAAGTGTACGAGTGGGAAGCGGAAACGATTTGTTCCTCGTATGATTTGCTTTGGTGCCAACTTTTGAAGGTAACGGGTTGCAGCAGCTGTGTGAAGCTTCATCGTATATTAAGACCTGTTGAAACCACATTATGCTCTCACAGAGCTGCCATAGATTACATGAGTTTCCTCTCCAGTGGAATCAGGACCCAGTTTTGATTTCTTTCTAAATTATGTTTGAGAACAAAGTTTTTCTTTCCTTAAAAAAAAGAAGAAAAAAAAAAGAAGCTTTTAGTTAAGCCCAGCTCAGGTTACTTTGAAGCATGTTTTTGCCATTGATTTGGCATCCTTTGGCATCTGTTTCAGGGCTGTCCCACCCAAATCAAATCACATCTACTGTAGCATGTGTTAGATTATATTCATGTTTTAAAATAATTCACTTTGTTCAACAATGCATAGGAATGAGAGAGGACGTTCCAGCGGCAAAGTGCTTTATCAGCCTCTAATGCTTGCAACCATCTGTTTTTTGACTTTCTATGCCAGCACCATTCTATAGGCCACAGCTGGGGCCACAAACATGTGAATGTATCTGATCCAAGGGTCACATGATCAATATTAATGTCAGCATTTAAGAATAATCATCAATCAGAGCATTCTTGGGTTTGTCATTGATGTTTTGATGATCTGCCAGTTTTTAGTCATTTTGTGTGTTTTTAGAGTAATTTTGTGTGTTTGTTTTATTGTTTTGTGTTTTTGGTGTAAATTAGTGTATTTCTCTGTAATTTTCTGCCTTTTTGTTGTCAATTTGTGCGGTTTTGGGGTAATTTTATGTATTTTTGTTGTTGTTTAATGTATTTTCCTTTCATTTCGTGTCATTTTGTGAACAGTGTGTGTGTTTCTTTGGAGCTATTCTGTAATGTGTTGTTGCTTTGTGTGTTTCTGTAGTCATTTTGGTTGTCTAAGTGGTTGTTGCGTCTGTCCTTGTTGTCATTTTATGTTTTATGAGTGATTTTGTGTATTTTTGTTGTGCGTTTTTGTGTACTTTGAGTATTATGTTGGGCTTCATATTTCTTCCAGCTTCTTGAATTACAATTTTTGGGATTTGCTTTGGGGACCGTCAGTTGCCCACGTCTGCTACGGGCTGAGTTTTCTCCTTTCTCTCCTATCTCTATCTTTTCTAGCTGGAGCTAGAAGTTTGCTTTCTGATCCCATCAGTCTCTGATATTCTGATAGCTGTCTTTCTTTTCTACGCAGTCGTCTTCTCCTTCACTTATTCACACTAACTCCAACAGTTCTAGTCAGAAGGTTTGTCTAAATCTGAATGAGATGAACAGATCCATCATTTTAAAGCAAGTTCTGTGATTGTTACAAAACTGAATGTTATTGGTGAGGTAATATGGGGTGTTTTGCACAGCAGCATTAAAGCAGTGGTTTCCAAGCCTTTTTGGATCATGACCCCATTTTAATATCACACATTTTCAGAATTAGTTTTTGATCATGTTTATTTGCCAATATATTGTGATTCAAAATATATCTATTCTATCGTAGCGATATATATATAAACAGTATTTTGATATATTTTATATCCTATTTTGTATTAAAATACTAATTTTAGAAGTCGTTCCTTTCTATACTTCTCAGAACATCCGAACCCAGACCTTCCCCTAAACAAGCCACACTAGAAAACTCACTCACACGTGCTGTCCCTAGAGGAGAAAAAGACTAACGTGGCACATATTGTGCAGCGGATTGTTAATAAATGTGCCTCAGCAAATTTAACCCAGAATTTCTAGAATGACTTTATTTGAATTAAAGATATCAAGATTTACATCATATATCAACATTATTAAGATATGAGTTTTGGTCCATATCGCAAAGCCCTACTGCTCCGTTACTAGATTTATATTTGTGAAAGCGAAAGTATAAATTACAGTTGTTTTAGATTGTGAGTAGTGTTTTAATTTGAAAAAGAATAATAATTTAAAAATAGAATTTTAATCAGTAATTTTTTTCTCAATCAATTACTAGACATTTCAGGCGACCCCACATGGGGTCACGACCCCAAGGTTGAAAAACACTGCAGCAAAGGAATCACATTGCAAGAATCCACTTTCAACTAAATAATAAAACCCATTTGAAAATACAATTATTATTCTTGTTAATAAAAGTCAAGTATTTGGAACGTTGACATAGACCAGTGGCTCCCAAACTGGGGGTGCAGGGGTCGTTGAGCATGAAAAAGAGCAGTTAGGAGATGTAGTTCCTCTGCCTCGCTTCAGCACCTCCTTCCTCTCCTGCAGCATCAGCGCTCTCAAAAAGTGATGAATACTGTGATTTTTACAACATAAATCCAACTGAAAGGGGAAAATGAACTCTTCCCATCCACCTCTGGGGCATTCACTTCTCACACAAGGTTTTAGCAACTCTATGAACACAGGTCTTCATTATTGTAGCACAGGCTACAATGCTTGTGTAAGACTGATGCAGCTCTATTAATGTTTGTTCCTTCCAATTTTCCACAATGCTCCCATTGTGAAGAATGAGTGATGTAATATAATGATAGGGTGGGGCAAGTAACAAATTGGATTAAACGTAATGAGAAAAAAGCTTTACAATTACAAAATTCATTCAGCATGGAGGGCACAGCACACATTGTGTGAATAACAAATCCACTAACAGATCAGTAAGAGTCAACCTTTTATACACCACAGCATATTTTATGCATCGAGGCAAACAAATCCACTTAGCATACCAATAAGTCACTCACCGCAGCCTTATTGGCTCGTCAGTTCTTTAACAATCTTATTGTAAGAACAAATATCTGGCATTGCAATCTGAGTTACTGCTATTTAATAGGTTAAAGTGCAGGAATTTGAACACTTTTATACAAATTGCAAGGTATAGCAAGTGTTGGCAAATAGAATGAATTGTGCATTTAATAGCTTCATACATCTAGTTCACAATATACACTGAACACAAATTAATATATTGCATATTTTATTTTCACAGATAGCTACCCTCTTTCATTCAATGACATAACATCTTGCATGTGATTGGCCTAATGGTGTGCAGGATTATCACCAGGAATTTTTCACGACGTAGGGGATGGCAGTGCTATTTCACTATACACTATTTCCTGCATTTTGAAGGGCAAATTTTGTGTAGTAAAGCTAAAGTTAAAAAAAAAACAACATATTTGCTACAGCCTTAATTTAAATAAACAAATAATAAACATTAATTGCACTGTTGTACTATGTAGCATTTGCTCTACTATACCTTTGCACTGCAAGTAGGTATTTATGTGCTTTTAATTTATCAAGATTTTATTGGGGTTTTTTTTGTGTGTCGTGACTCTGTTGGGGCAGAATAATTAGTTATGCTTAATAATATAATTACTTATATATTTTAATCCTTAAGCCTTGGGGTGTAACTTTCCATTGTGTGATTTTCATGTCTTAAACCTTGCTGGGTCAAACTGCCTTGTCAAAAGCACACAATATCTCCCCAAAACAATAAACGCACAAGGACGCATAGGCACTCTGTGTGCGTACTCACATGCTCACACAGTCACATGTCACATAGCACACCCCATACACATTCATTCACACACACAAACACAAACGCACACTCCTCCGTCTCTAAGACAACCGACAGATAACAGAACTGGTTGTTTAGACCCAAAAGAACAAACTGTCTTTCTTTTTTTCACCCTCTGTCCTCACCTCCTCCCTCTGCCTCTGTCTCAATCTCGGGGGGGGGAGGAGGGAGGGGGGAACTAAGGGGAGATATACGTGGCTTTAATATTGTGTCTCGTCACTCTGTCTTTGGATCGCCTGGCCAGGGGGTCACCATTTTTGTTTCCACTTTGTATTCTTTTATTTAGTTTAGAATAAACTATTTTTTATATAAAATCATCAATGCTTCTCCTGGACTCCATCATTCAACCAGAGCAATGAATCATGTCTTCAAATGAGGTCAACCGTAAATTCAGCCGTAACAACTCGTAACACTATTCCATGCTGCTACAATTTCGTTGTATGACTTGTCTCGTACAATGACAATAAAAAGTTATCTAATCTATCTGATTCAACTTTAAAGCCAAAGTGGATTGTTTTTGTTTAGATTATGAAGCACACTGTTTATACTGGATGTGATTATGGGTTAAAAAAGCAGAGGATGCATACAGGCAACATTGGTGCAGCCAAGTGGCTGCAGGGGTCCTCTGGTGAAAGTCTGGCTGATGTATGTGAAAAGCCCCCCCTACTTCTGGTTGAAACTAGGAGTGTGACGATATCTCGATATATCATGATATTTTTTTCGCACAATCGATTATTGATATGCTCGCGCTAAGTATCGATTTTTTTTGGGGGGATTTAAAATGTTATTATTTTCAAAACTTTTTCTGCTTTTTCACTAAAATGTGCAGGTAGGTCTTCACAGAAATGTTATCACGCTTGTTGAAGGAACTAATATATTGTTTACTGGAATATTGCACTATAATGGTGTCACTGGTAAGAAAGACCCTATTTTTTGTTTATGTTACAGACATGTTGCACTAAAATAGTGTCACTGTTTATAGAACACTTTTTCAATTTATTGTCTTTCAGAGATATAAAATAAAAATTGTATTTTTTCACTTAATCTTTTTTTTTCTTATGTCATAGTTTATCGTAGATTGATTTCTGACCAATATATAAATAATTGCAGTATCGTCATATCATGAGATAATCGTTATCGTAAGTTGTGTATCACGTATCGTATTGTATCGTGAGGTACCCAGAGGTTCCCACCCCTAGTTGAAACACAGTGTAAGGGCTGACATTGCAGCGTGGGGGATCAAAATCACAGCGTAGGGGCCCCCTAGGCTCAACCTAGGCGAGAACCCTGGTGTGGATACCGAGGTACAAACAGGCCAACCAACACTACAGTAAATGGCAGTACTGACTGTCCACACGCTGCACGTCTTTGTGAGTGAGCTGTCGTACACGTTTACCGATTACAGATGCAGACACTGCCTCGCTAGGACATCATCGTAATAGACAGCGCTACGCTGAGGGTTCAGAATGGGGAAGTGATGCACATAATATGTTGTCAGGCAATAGTCAGTTAGGGTGCTTTCACACATGCCTCTTTGCTTCGCTTCCTTGGATACTCCGGTCTTTTTGCGACATGTGAAAGGTCACTGAAACTTTGGTGCGGAGCAAACAAGCAAACTCTTGTCCTCTGAAAAATGTAGGTCTCGCTCAAGCGAGGCATGGTGCGGTCTTTATCCGTGTGAGAAAGCAACCAGGACCAAACATAGGACTTTACATTGAAGGGCGATTGTCACGAGCACCTCCACCAGTGATGCTGCTGCTGTGTGTCTGCTGTCACGGTAACAGACACGAGCACACACTCACAACCCATTGATTATGGGTTATTTTGAATTATTATTAATACTTTTCTGCGGGGATTGTTTAAGGATTTCTTTTGGAAAATGTAGGAAGAGAGACCAATTATAGGACATGACGGCACGACATGTCAGTAGTGACAGGGCAGCGCCACATCGTCATGGCATTGGAGGTATTCTGTCCAATCCGCGATTGACACTTTCGCCTGAGTGATGTTGTTCAGAAAGTTTGAAAAAAATGTGTGAAAAATGAAATTAAAATGCAACAATGCTGCAGATTCACAGCCTGAATCGCATCGAGTCCACCGGACTATATGTGTGAAAGCACCCTTAGAATTAAGGGGAAATCGAAAGCCCAAGGCAAGGCAAGGCAAGGCAAATTTATTTATATAGCGCATTTCATACTCAAGGCAACTCAATGTGCTTTACATGATAAAACATTCAATTGTTTAAAATCAATAAGAACATTTAAATCAATAAGAACATTTAAAATCATCAGTAAAATCAATTAAAATCATCAGTAAAATCATCATTACATCAACAACATGACAAAAAATCTCTCTCTCAATCATATGCAGTAGAGAAAAAAAGTGCCTTTAACTTTGATTTAAAAATGTTCACATTGGATGCTGACTTCAGCTCCGCTGGCAGTTTGTTCCACTTCTTTGCAGCATAACAACTAAAAGCAGCATCACCATGTTTACTGTGAACTCTGGGCTCCACTATCTGATCTGTGTCCATAGATCTGAGAGACCTGCTGGGTTCATACCTGACTAACATGTCACTGATGTATTCTGGACCAAACCCATTCACAGATTTATACACCAGCAGCAGAACTTTAAAGTCTATTCTGAGGCTGACTGGGAGCCAGTGTAAAGACTTTAAAACTGGAGTAATGTGCTCTGACCTCTTTGTTCTGGTTAAGACCCGAGCTGCAGCGTTCTGAACCAGCTGTAGCTGTTTGATGCTCTTTTGGGGGATTCCTGTCAGAAGACCATTACAATAGTCCAGTCTGCTGGAGATAAAAGCATGGACCAGTTTCTCCTGATCTTTCTGAGCCATTAAACCTTTCACTCTGGAGATGTTCTTTAGGTGGTAGAAGGCTGTTTTTGTGATAGATTTGATCTGACTGCTGAATGTAAGATCTGAGTCAATCAGAACACCAAGGTTTTTGACTTGGTCTTTAGCTTTTAAAGATCGAGACTCAAGATAATTGCTGACAGCAGTCCTCTTTTCCTTGTTACCAAAGACAATCACCTCCGTCTTGTCATGGTTTAGTTGAAGGAAGTTTTCACTCATCCAGCAGTTTACTTTTTCTAAACAGTCACACAACACCTCAATGGGACCATGGTCATCTGGGTTCAGTGATAGATATAGTTGTGTGTCATCTGCATAGCTCTGATAATCAACCTTACAGTTCTGTAAAATTTGTCCTAAAGGAAGCATGTAAAGGTTAAACAGAAGGGGTCCAAGAACAGATCCCTGAGGAACCCCACAGGACATTGGTAATCTGTCAGATTCAAAGTTTCCAATGCTTACAAAATAGCTTCGCTCCTCCAAGTATGACTTAAACCATTGCATTACTTTTCCATTTAGTCCAACCCATGTTTGCAATCTGTGCAACAAAATTGTATGATCTACAGTGTCAAATGCAGCACTTAGATCCAACAGAATGAGAACAGATACTTTTCCTGAATCAGTGTTCAACCTTATGTCATTGATCACTTTGATAAGAGCAGTTTCAGTGCTGTGATGAGAACGAAAACCTGACTGAAATTTATCAAATATTTTGTTGAATGTTAAGAATTGACTCAGTTGGTTGAAGACCACCTTCTCAATGATCTTGGCCATGAATGGAAGGTTGCTGATTGGTCTATAGTTAGCCAGTATAGAGGCATCCAGTGTTCTCTTTTTTAACAGCGGTTTCACAGCAGCTACTTTCAGGGATTTTGGTACGGTGCCTGATTGGAATGAGCAGTTAATTATCTGACACAAATCAGTGACAATTGACTTTACAACAGTTTTAAAGAAGTTTGAGGGTATTGTGTCAAGGCAACACGTTGATGGATTCAGCTGCTGAACAGTCTCCTCTATTGTTTTTGGGTTCACTGTAATAAACTCTAACATTGTAGTTGACTCATCCCTCAGTGGTTGAAGCTGTTCAAGCTTTTTGTGATTTTGCTGGTTTGTTCTGATGTTTGACCTTATTGATTGTATTTTTTCATTGAAATATACAGCAAATTCATTGCATTTTCCAGCTGACAGTAATTCAGGGGCTATCTGATTGTTGTGAGCTTTTCAATTACAGAAAACAACGTGCGAGAGTTGTTGACATTTTTGGCAATAATTTCAGAAAAGTATTGCTGCCTTGCTTTGAACAAGCCATCGTTGAATTTTCGCAGACTTATTTTGTACAGTTCTAGATGAATTTGGAGTTTTGTTGATCTCCATTTACGCTCAGCTCTTCTACAGTCAGATTTCAAATTCTGCATTATCTCAGTCCTCCTCCAAGGTGTTTTCTGTGTGTTTGGTTTTCTCTTAGTTTTGATTGGAGCCACCACATCTATGACATTACAGACGTTTCTATTATACTCATCCAGAAGATCATCAACTGTCTCAGCACTCAATGTTGGTGTCATTGCTATGGCTTCCATAAACTGTGCACTTGTGTTCTCATTTATGTACCTTTTCTTTAAACACACATAACTAGGGGGAACAGATGTTACAGTCTCTAGGTCAAAAAAGACACAAAAATTATCAGATAGAGCTAAGTCTCTTACATCAACAGCAGAGATATCAACACCTTTAGAGATAACCAGATCCAAAGTGTGACCTTGAGTGTGTGTCGGACCAGTCACATGTTGTGTAAGACCAAAAGTATCCATTAAAGCATACAGTTCTTTGGCAGTATTGTCCATGTTATTGTCTACATGAATATTTAAGTCACCTGTTATTATTAAAAAGTTGTATTCAGTGCATACAACTGACAGCAGTTCAGCAAACTCATCCATGAATTCTCCAGAATATTTTGGGGGTCTATAAACGACTAAAAACAGAACTCTTGAATCACCCTTCAGTAAGAATGACATATATTCAAAGGAGATAAAATCACCAAATGTTATTTCTTTGCACTGAAATATTGATTTAAAAATGGCAGCAACTCCACCACCTTTCCTGCAAGTACGACACTTATTGAAATAAATAAAGTCTTGTGGTGCACTTTCATTGAGAATAGTATTACTGATACCATCATTCAACCATGTTTCATTAAGAAATAAAAAGTCCAAGTGATGTGTCAAAATAAAATCATTAATTATTAGTGACTTGTGTGCAAAGTGACTTGTTAACAAGAGATCTAACATTAAGCCCACCGAAATATTACTGTTCATTAAATCAGTTTTGATTTTTATGATAGAAAAATCGGAACTTTTGACAACATGTGTGCTAAATATGGTCAGAAATAGCAACATATCTTTGCATATACAAAGTAGAATTGTGCATTGTTGCCACAGCACTGTGTGTCACTCACCACAGAGGGATTCAAAATAGCTGCCAACCAACCTGCCACACTTATTACTTCTCAACATGAATAACTTCACACAACCTCAAAACTTTTGTTAAAGTAGAAGTCACCTAAGGTAATAAAAACCTAATAAAGCTGTTAACTGCTTAACAATTCTCCTCATTAGGCCACTCACAAGTAGGTTTGCCTTCTTCTCAAATTGACGGATTACAAACGAGGGAAAGGTGTTGGCTTGGCTCCCAGTCTGACTGAGGCATGGCTGGAATAGGCTGAGAAATCTATGGAAGCTAATACAAGCAGGCTGGGTTCATTAGTCTGACCACAAGGGGAAATCAACCACCTACATATAACGGGAAAGTCACACTGCGTGGTAAACTGAGAATACTGTGGGTGTGCAGTGATGCAAAATGAGACATTTGATAGCCTTTTTATATTGATATTAATTGATCTGGCCTTATGGTGAAGGAATGTTGTGTCACTTCTGGGCTCTGCTGGGATAAAAAGCATCAAAACAAGACCTTTATGACATTGCAGGTGTAACATGTGGATTGGATAAGTCCTATCATCACAGTTTTCTAAACAAACTAATAATAATAATAGTTGCAACTGCTTTAAAAAAAACACACACACACACACACACACACACTCACACACACACACACACACACACACACACACACAAATACCTGCAGTTTGTCTTCACCGTTTCTTGCCAGGCTACGACATGCGACATCTAACTCCTCCCCCATGGAGGTGAGGACCACCTCCTGCTCAGACTCCATTTGTATCACCTTCTGCTCAAGCTTAACACGTTCAGATTCAGAATTATGTCTCCGCTCCCTTGATTTGACCTGTAAAAACATGAGCATGCATAGTTTTATGTTCTTAAGTTCAAATAAAGTGTCTTTAGAACAAAGCATATGAAGCAGTAGTGGACACGCACATAGGGACCAGGGTTGGGGTCAATTATAATTGTAATTATGTAATTGATAATGAATTATAATTATGGCATAATTGTAATAGTAATCGTGATTTTAAAAAATATGTTGCTGTTGTAATCGCAATATAGATATCAGATAATTGACTTTGTAGGAATTGTAATTGGCATAAAAATTTTAAACAAAACTCACTGTCATTTACAATTTAAATAGACACAAACTTGGTGAACCATGCTACAGTTCTATATTTTCCGACTACCTGTCAGTTTTCTTTATCATCATTTTACCTTTTTTTTTTAATTATTTAGATAGAGGTGTATACTGGCACAAAAAAGCTCAGACGCCCACACCAAAAATATTAGAATCAATATCCTTATGGATAAGGAAGCGTAACAATGTAACTAAGAGATGAAAAACAAATTGGATGATAGAATATTCTTTTTAGTGTATTTTACAGCTGATTTAAGACATGGTTCAAAACAGACCCATAAGAGATGCTAACAGAAAGCTAACACAACAGGAAAGTTCACTTTTGTGGGCTTATTTATTAAAGGCTCAGTAATTGTGATTAACTGTAACGAAACTTTAGTAATTGAGAACTTAATTGTAATTGACTTTCAGGGAGAAAATAGTAATTCTAATTTGAATTATAATTAGAAAAAATGCCAGTCAACATAATCGTAACGGAGTTGTAATTAGGGATGTAACGATTCACTCAACTCCCGATACGATTCGATTTACGATACTGGGTTCACGATACAATTCTCTCACAATTTATTTTACAAAATGGGACTGTGGACAAATGATGACTAAAAAATATTACTTTATACTGTACTTTTTTCCTTTTATTTTTCATTGTCAAATGAATCCCTTGATGAACTATTCAAAACACTGCAGTTTACCTAAAAATAAATCCTGAATGAAATAAATAAAGTAATAATACAAATGAAGAAGAAGCCTATTAATTTAAGTTGTGGTTCTAAAGTAAACAATGCAAAACTGCATAATAGTTCCTTTTCTTTTTAAGAGCGCAACTGAAAATGTATTTTGTCCCTAAAAAAACAGTCAGTGTACTGTGTTTACATCAGATATTTGTTTGGACCAGCAGAGGGCGCTGGCAATCCAATGGTCGGTTGGCATGCAGTTATTCTAGCAGTGAAGAAGAGATGCTATGCTGGCAGACAGAGCTAATAGAAAAACGTGACTTTTACAGATATTCACATAATATTACAGATATTCTTTCGGTGCTAAAGGGGTAAAATGGTAAAAATGGTAAATGGTCTTGATTTATATAGCGCTTTACCCCCACACTGAAGCAGTCCCAAAGCACTTTACATATCAGCTCATTCACCCAATCACTCTCACATTCCCACACCAATGGGACAGGACTGCCATACAAGGCGCTAGTCAATCACTGGGAGCAACTTAGGGTTCAGTGTCTTACCCAAGGACACTTTGACGCATAGTCAGGTACTGGGATCGAACCCCCAACCTCTCGATCAGAAGACGACCCTCTACCACCTGAGCCACGGTTACATTTCCCACTAAATGGTTTGCATAAATACCATTTACCACAGAACTTATACAACCTGAGCTAAAAATCACATGAAAAGATCCAAAGAAATCCAACCAAGTAAAGAGAATTTGACCAGACCCCAGTCAGTGCAATTGAAAAAGGTACATGCCCTATAAATCATAGAAATGCTCCTCGAACACTCAGCAGTAACAACTGCAATGCACATGTGGTAACTATAAACATTAAAGTATAACAATAAAAACATAACATTTTAGGGCTAATTCTAAGGATTATTTCATTATACACACTATACAGCTATACCATTCGTATTTTTTTTCTTTTTCCTGCAGCAATACCTGACTCAAGGTGAACATCAGTAAATGCAGGATGCAGTAAAAAGGTGAAATAACTGTGAGCTCTTCGGTAAACAGTTCTTATAAAGTCTGATGAAGTAAAACAGCCAAAGCTTACCTTGTCTTCCAACTCTTGCTTTAGCAGTTGACATTTTCTTTGGAGAATGGAATGGGCCTCCTCTTTAGATGTCAACTGTGCTGCCAGCTTATCACACTCATCCTTCATCCTGTCCAACTTGTGGCGCAGTGCCCCACACACCTCCTTGTCTGATGCCGAGTCAGCCTAAAAGAGAGAGAACGCTTTTTAAGACACAAACGTTCTTTCTTCAGTATTATTTCACGGGAAGAGGAAATATCGACTTGAGACTTGTGGAAAATGTCAAATTAGAAAGATGCTACATTTCATACTTGAAGGCTGCACAGGTTACAGTTAGCTACAGCAGGGTTTTTTTTAAACTACTTAATTATTGTCTGCAAACATATCATTGTGATAAATTTAATGTAAAGTGACATAATAAAAAATCATTATATAAAACTATCAATCAATCAATCAATCAATCTTTATTTGTATAGCGCCAAATCATAACCAATGGTATCTCAAGGCACTTTACAGTAGAGCAGTCTTAAGGACGGACTCTTCATTTTATGGATACACACATATGCATATATACGTAAATACACATACATATGTATCCCACACCCAACATGAATTCATCATGGCGGCAAGGAAAACCTTCTGTTAAGCAGCAGGAACCTTGTGTGGATCCCATTCCTATGATGAACAGCCATCCACGTTATGCTGTGTTGGGTGTGTGCAAAACACCCAACACAGCATAAACAATATTTAACAGAATAACGTTAATCTCTACTTTGTACGACTGAGAGGGAGATTTTTGGTCATGTTGTTGTTGATTTTAAATGTTTTTACTGATGATTTTAAACGTTTTTGCTGCTGATTTTAATGTTCTTATTGATTTTTAAGCTGTTGAATGTTTTCTGTCGCACTTTTTGCACATTGAGATGCCTTGTGTATGAAATGCGCTATACAAATACATTTGCCTTGTCTTTCTTTTTTTCAATGAAACAATGTACTTTGGCTCCAAAAAAGGTTGAAAAACACTGACCTACAGAATCCACGAGAGGATGAGGTGATGACTGTAAACTTCATGTTTTGGCTTTTAATGCTCACTGATTACATCAAATATCAAATAGAAAAAAATCTGACCTAATATTTTCATCTATGATGGAAAAAAAACAACAAACTGATCAGTGAGATAAAAAAAAGAAAACTTCTGAGCAAGAAGTAGATTTAGAACTGGAACGAGGTGAGAGAAAAGACTCTGAGTCCCTGAACTGAAGGACAAGGACAAGCTGAGTGGAATAGTTTAAAGTTTTTCCTTACAGTTAACTGTACTGTCACAATTTCAATTCCATGTAAATATAGGGTGGGCTTCTCAGGGACATCGGCAGCACCCGAAGGCTTGCATTTAAAAAAACATGCCGGCAAACGCCCTTGTCCTCACCGTGCTCAGAAACGACACTATTACGTTGAACTATGTCAGATATTAACATCATTCAGAAAAACTAATGGGCTAAGCTCAACCATATCAGGCAAGACCATTCCCCTCGAGCAACTATGTACCCAGGAGGGCTCATCATTGGAGATGTTGAAGGTAGGGAGGGCAAGTACATGAGGGGTAAGTCAAGTGGAGGCTCTTTTCCCTGGTAAAGCCGTGATGAGACTTCGGAGATGTGATATGGGTTTTAAAAATTCACGCTTAGAGCTTTAGTATTGCTGTGAGATTCAAAGGGGCACCACGGCTTTTAAAGACTCGGCTATCCTCAGTTAACCCGCACTCTACACAAGCAGGCCGGGCCAATGAGGGAAATTAGCCTAAATGAACATTTTGTCTGCATCTAGCTGAGTGGGAAATGCAGCAGATGTTTAGAGGCTGTGGAATGAAGGTGATGAATTTTAAAAGCCTGTCAGTGATGTTTAAAGTGTTGATTAGGATTAGATTTTATTTCATAATATCCCCATAAACATCGAAGAAGACATTATCCAGAGAACAGTGAAAGATTTATAGAATATATTCAGGAATATCATTATCATTTAAAATTATAGTAGATTTTGTTTGGTCATCCCCTGCCTTTGCAACCAGGACTTACTTCAGTAACAATGCAGTATATATTCTAATTGTTAGCCTCTCTGTGTATTTTTTCCTTTTGCAACTTCTGGATTTGCTCCACCATATCCCAAATGTTGAAGGTGAGTGAATATTTAATATAGCTTCTCTTTTGTAAATTATTCAAGGTGTGGTCAGAAAGTGTGTTCTCGGAGGAGAGAGGCGGGGTATGTCAGGATTGTGCCAGCTTATTCAGCTGGATCAAACATCCTCATTATTCAGGGTCGTGGTTTAGTGAGATAAACACACCTGAAAGGAGAGTGGGAAAGGGACGCGGTCGTGTTCCACACACAGTTAAAGCACATTTAGCCATCTCACAACGAGAAACACGGCGGCAGGATATGCACACCGTGCAACCTTTAGTTAGTTTTACCCTACTGATGATGTGTTGTAACAATACTAATGCATGTGTGCATTAGGTTGTGTGCTGTGTGGACTTGTTAGAGCTCTGTGCTGTGTACTCTGTGTTGCAGTGAGTGCAGCGTGGGGTGTCGGTGTCAGCACGTGGGATCTGTGACTGGGGCCAGTCCGGATGGAATGTTGACTCTTAGTAATACTCACTCCTTTACCTTGTCTTTTTTTTTTTATCATATTCTCTAATTTACTCCTGCACTTTTTTACAGTGAGCTCTTAGGAACAGCCTGTTGAAGCCGTTGTGCGCAAAAGTGTTATTTTGATTCTGTGAACGAGAGGGGAAGCTTAGCTTGGACACTCCAGGCTGACGAAGCTGATCCATGCACGCATAATGCACTAAACTCTATAACGAATGCTCGGTTTGGTAAAAACCAACCAATCTTTGCAGGTAAACACGTCTATAGCATTGCGTCTGCAATCTGCACCGGGCCCTGCCAACGATGTAAAACACCTTTTACATGGAGCAAAGTCTATTTTCTAATCTTATATCATAGTGCATGGTGCGCCGTGCTGTTCTCCAACTAGACTGCGCTGAAAAATCTCTAAACCATGCCTGATTTTTAGGGACACGCCAAACAGCGAGCAAAGCGCTAGTCTGCAAAGCTGCACTTTAGGTCACCAAAATAGGGGCCCTTTTTCCTGAATAATAAAAGTATGATAAAAATGTACTGTCAGATTATGGACACTGTTTTAGGCGCTAAGGTTAAGTATTGCTAGAATGTTAGCTTATATGTAAATGCTTAGTAGTTAAAGGATCACTTTTTGAGGGGACATAGTGTTAGTTAGTAAATGCTTGGATACACATAGCTTTGCTGAGGGGATCGACAAACGTCACTGAGGATAACCGAATATGACACAGGCCCTGGAAATGACCATCATCCTGCCAGTGAATTATTATGAGGATGACTAACCAAGAGGAGAAGAAACTCTATCGTAGACCACCCCACACCCTTGGACTCTGAACTGTAGAGTGAAACACTACAAAATAAGATGGAGTCAGAGTTGTCTTTGGCCTCTGGTGCAGTCTGCTGTGAAGGAAGTGGAGAACCACAATCGTGCTGTAGCTTTACATGTATCCAGGGTTTTTGATTACGACACGTATCAGGGTTATTGATTATGTTAATAAATCTAGTCATCTGTTTTTAAGGTGATGAAAGGAAAGAAATTGACTGATTTCCAGGTCATTAGAATCACAAGCATTAAAAGATCTACGCCAACAGTAGCGTATTCACATTTTAGGTGGACCTACCTTAGCTTCTTTCAGGTATGCCTGCATCTCTTCTCGCTCCTGATCATAAAGCTTGAGCATGTCCTGTGCTTCCCGGTCCTTCCTAATCCTGCTGTCCTCCATTAATGCCTTCAAGTTGTCCAGCTCCTTTTGATGCACCTCTCTCTCAAGCTGGAGCTGCTTACTCAAGGCGTCTCGCTCCTCCTGCAGTGTTGTCACGTTGGTCTGAAGTTCTAAGTTTTCCTTCTGGAGCCACTTCCTTGAGCTCTGCTCTTGGGCCAGCTGCTGAGAGACCTGGCTGTGAGCCGCGGTCATTTGATTCAGGGAGGTCTGCATCTCTACTTGAGCATCCCTCTCCCTCTGATAACGTCGCTCTATCGTATCAGCTCGTTCTTCAAGCCTCTGGTTCTCCTCCCTCAGTCTCGCTTGGACAGCTGCTTGGCGGTGAGCCTCCTCTTCAAGGGCAACTTTGGCCTCCCTTACCTAAAGTAAAGGGCTTTGTTATTTTCTCATTAGTGCATTAAAGAGAATATAATTTAAAAAAAAAATGAAACACAGAGCTACTCCCTCAAGGTTAATTGCTTTTGCCAATGAGATAAAATGGAGCTAATAAGCTTTTGCCAAGGGACTATTTAAGGGTGCATGGGAAACGTTTAGTATAAACAATATACTGTATAACAAATGGATTCTTCCATTAAAGGAAGAGGTTAGACGTGAGGCTTGAGCTTTTCACAAGCACACAAATGGTCAAAGTTAATTCTAAAACTAAAAACAAAAAAATTCAAATAAAAGTATGTGCATTATTGGGTAATACTTGGTTTTGTCAAGTTTAAGAGAATATGAAGTTCAGGGGGGAGGAGACTCCAGATTCAACATAAAAAGTTGCAGAGAATTAAATACAACCCCAAACTGTGGTACTGATCACTGACAAAGAGTACAGTGATTGGTCAAACAAATAAAGGAAGTAACTGTGTAGTATTTACATTACAACAATACATTAATAAGCCTTCAATGGCCACCTATACAAGCACAAAGTGTTAAAATAATATGATCATAAAATAGTCATTCTCCATATTTGGTTGGCAATCATCACATCCTTAAGTTTCAAAACCTGAGGTATCGACAGACACTACATACTTTCTGTTAGCGTCCAACCTGTACATTGTCGTAAGAAAAATGCACGTTCTGTGCTAATCAACAAACACACACAGACAACCTACAGCAATGAGATTTAGTGTGACTTTTCAGGAGCTGGTTACAGTTTGTGAAAAAACTAAAAAAAATTGTACCTTGGACTGTTTAGTCTTGAAATTAACTCATTGAGTGCCATTCAACATCTATAGACGTAAATTGGGTTTTTCAGCTGGGGTTGCTAGGAGACAGTGGGACGAAGCTCTGAATATCTAACTTGTACCATGATGTAGTGACCAACTGGTGACATCTAGGTGGCAGCAGTATACCTTTGGATGAGAGATCACCCATGATGGGCAGAGCTCAGAGGGAGAGGAAAGGAAAAGCACTACAAGAGTTGATGCTGAAGTTCCCAGCAGCTCACACTGGACCAGAGCATGTGTGAAACCTAAGTGGACTATTGAGAGTGTCGCAATGGTGAGATAAAACGATCAAAAAAACGGGGCAAGCGCTGACACTCGGCATGTCCGGCTGAAGAGGAAGTTGGGTGTGTGGAAATTGACGGGGGAGACACTTGGAGGAACGCCAAAATACAGTAAGAAATCTATTAAACTCTGACATAGATAGCAAAATAATCATAATGTTGCCATCAAAAGCCCGGTCTCAGTGTTGTTTTTGTAGTAGGAAATCAATGTTGAGGTGTCCCTAAAGCAAAAAAAATGATTCAAAGTCACTAATGGGTTTTTTCAGAAAAAGCTGTTTTTCTCAGCTTTTTGTCACAAACTGCCAATTTGTGTGAAACTTGCCTCTATTAAACTGCTGATTACAGAAGAACGAAACAAGCTAGAAACAAAATACTTTTTTCGGATGAAAGTAGAGAGTCAGACGTCGGATTGTCATAGTACAAAATATTCTGTGGGTCTTTAATAATTAGTCAAAATGCTCTAAAACGGCTGGCACTGAGTGGGTAGAAATTTTGAAAAAGGCTGGCACTGAATGAGTTAAAGAACCTCTGCTGATGGATTATGGAAACGCAATGTTAGAGGGCAGCAAGTGAACATTTTGTCCAAGTCTGTGAATCAGATGCGTTCTATGGGGCCATTATTGTAAGAAAACTATTTGTGTGCGTTACGCTTGTGTAATCGAACCGGTCCACTCTATTGACACTCTTTACGCGAGACTTTTGGAACACTTTTGGAGAGCAAAATCTGTAACTTTTAAAAAAGTGTAACTCGTGCTGTCCGAACATGAGGGTGACCGTGGATCAGTGGTAGAGTGGGTTGTCCAATAACCGAAGGGTTGGGGGTTTGAATCCCACTCTAACCAAGTCATTGTCATTGCGTCCTTGGGAAAGGTACTTTACCCACATTGCCTCGAATGAATGGGTATGAATTGTGCATAAATGTTGGTGGTGGTCAGAGGGGGAGTAGGCGCAAAATGGCAGCCACGCTTCTGTCAGTATGCCCCAGGGAAGACGTGGCTACAATGTAGCTTACCACCACTGGTACGACTGACGAGTGACTGGTGTGAACGAATAATGGTTTCTGTACGCACTTTGAGTCTCCTAGAAAAAAGCGATATAAAATCAAGCCATTATTATTATTATTACTACTAAGAGATCCTTGAGCTGTAGCTTGGAGGTCTTTGAAATTATTTTCATCTTTACAAACGTGTTTAACTACATACGGGGACCAATGCACCAGTAAAACATACTGCAATTCACATGTACAGCATATGGAGACTGGACATGACGCACTGCTGTATCACTTTGAAGTGTGATGGCTTTAAATAAATGTAAACATGATTTATTTATTGGTAATTTATTAAAACTCATGTTATGTTATATAAAATACCAGTACAGGTACTCTTTAAGTTCATTTCTACTACAAAAATCTTAAATATTTAAGTTCAAACGTTCAAAAAATAGATAATTCCTGTGGTATTTAGGGCCACAAATGGCAGTAAATTGTGTTTAACTGATGTGAGGATTATGAGGAAGACCTTAAAAATCTCCTCCTGTGAAAAGCCCCTGGATCCAAAATGTTTGAGATGAGTTTAAGTTGAGCTGTGTCCAGCTTCAGCACAACTGAATGTCATGATTGTGACGTTATGCAGCTCTGCAGGTATGACATTAAGCTCAGGTGTTTTAAACCTAAGAGATGCCTATAATATTAAGGACAATGGCTTTCATGGACTGGAAATTGACATGTGAGCAAGGTGAGCAGATGAATTTCAATTGAAGGCCAGATAACAACCCTTGCCTAAGGCCCGATGACAACTGTAGATAGGCACCAGCAGACCCCAGTGACCCCTAAATCAAGCGGGTTTGAAAATAGATGGATGGATGGAGAAGACAAGAAAGAGGAAAAATCTAATCATAGACAGTGTACACCTCACGGGTTTCTTCTTGCAGCGACATGTAGCGCTGGCGGGCCTCTGACACCTCTACATCCTTGCGATGGAGCTCCTCGTCACGCATAGCCAAACGTCCAAGGATTTCAGCGAGCTCCCGTCGGGCAACCTCAACCTGCTGGGTCAGCACCTTCAGCTGGGCCTGGGAGCTCTCCTTGTCCCTGGCTGCCTGCAGGCAGGAAAAGGGAGGAAATACACGTTAGAGAAGCAAATGAAAATGAAGACGGATGATTAGAGGAGAGTGATACGGTGTCGAGACAAAAAAGAACATCCAATAATAATGACGAGTGAAAGAAAAGGAGCACTGGGAGAGGGAGGGAAACATATTCAGTAACAAGTTTGGTGCTGATAGGAAAACACTCGCACTCAGCCCTCTGATAAGCGACAATGGTCAGGTCTGTTCAAGGCAGATTGCCTCTAATACTCTGGCTTTGCCTGGAATTTGCAAAGACCTTGCTGTAGCCGAGCATCTAATCATTTAATAGAGCACTTGATTCTCCCCCCTTATTCATTAAGAGGGCAGGAATTATTTAGTAATTAATTCACATCACGTTGGGTTAGCCAGGTGGGAGTCTGTCTTTCAGTGTGTGAGTGTGACAGTAGTGCTGACTGTGATTTTGGAGGTGACTCCCTCACTTCAAATGAAATAAAATAATCCTGGAAGGTGACTTTTTCATTAAAGTCAGTCATTATTCATAAGACCAAGTACAATCTATCAGACACACTGGGAAACGGTTCTCTAATTCTGATCATTTCATTAAGGCAAATCATTACACAGGGGCCTATTTCTGCCATTGCTATATAGCACCTGAAGCCATAAAGACAAAAGGACTAAATTATTACAAATACTCAAAGACTTAACTGCACTTAGGAGACTTAGCAGCACGAATAAGAAGTACCATCCCTTAGCTTGCCATCAGTCTTATTTCTTAAACTCATCACACCTATTCATATCTACATCCTTTGATATGTTTAAAGGTATAGAAATGACAAAATTTGCCAAATTTAAGCTTTTTTTTTATATATTATTATTCAAAATGAGCAGTCATGTAGGAATTCAACCAAAGAGAAATGCCTATAAATTATGCACTGTGAGGTTATAAAGTATTAGTAATACATGATGACTGTTATTAAAGTTTTAGCTGAAACATTCCCCCAGTGATGGCGGAGTGCTATTTTATCTGAAGCACTAACAGTCAAACTTTATTGTAATTTTGTTTTTTGAACTCTTTTTGACAGAGTTTGATTTGTTAGAAAGAGGGACAATGATCACAAACATAAGAAAACAACAGTTAAAAACAACAAAGGTATAATAGTGAGGTAATGTAAAGATAACAAGAAAAACAACTAGGAGAAAAGTTTAAAAAGGGACACATTAGATGAAACAGGATCTATTTACAATAACGAGGTGTAAGAACAGAAAGCCACTGAACTAGCTTCCTTAGAGTATAAGATCAGTCAGCGGTTCATCACAGAGAAAGAAATACACACAAAACCTCACATAAGCTCAATGTGGTCCTGTGGGGTTCCTCAAGGCTCTGTTCTTGGACCGCTTTTGTTCAGCCTCTATACCTTTCCACTGGCTCAAATTTTGCAGAGCTGTAAAATCGATTATCAGAGCTACGCAGATGACACACAACTATACCTGGTCCTGAACCCAGAAGAATATGGTCCCATAGAGAGTCCATAGTGCGTTACAGTTTAGAAAAGACAAACTCTTGGATGAATTAAAAACTCCTTTAATGAAATCCTGACAAAATGGAGGTGACTGTCTTTGTTACAAGGGTAAAGAGGACTGCTGTAAACTATTGCCTTTAGTCTTAATTTCTAAAAACTAAAAACCAAGTGCCAAACCTTGGCAGTCTGAATGGATCAGATCTGACATTCAGCATTCATAATACATTAATTACAAAAATAGTCTTCTACCACCTCAAGAACATCCCCAGAATGAAAGGTTTCATGACTCAGGAGAGGCTGGTCCATAATTTTATCTCCAGCAGAGTGGACTATTGTAATGGTCTCCTGACAGGAATCCCCAAAAACAGCATCAATTTCAAACAGCTACAGCTGGTTCAGAACGCTGCAGCTCAGGTCTTAACCAGAACAAAGAGGTCAGAGCACATTATCTTAGTTTTAAAGTCTTTACACTGGCTCCCAGTCAGCCTCAGAATAGTCTTTAAAGTTCTGCTGCTGGTGTATAAATCTTTGAATGGGTTTGGTCCAGAATACATCAGATGTTAGTCAGGTATAAACCCAGAACGTCTCTCAGATCTATGAACACAGGTCAGATACTGGAGCCCAGAGTTCCCAGCAAACATGGTGACGCTGCTTTTAGTTGTTATGCTGCAAAAAAGTAGAACAAACTAAAGTCATCATCCAATATGACCATTTTTAAATATAAGTTAAAAACTCTTGATTTCTCCGTCTGACTCAGCTTTTTACTGCTTTTACTGTTGGTTTTTAAACTCTGTTCAAAATGTTTTCTTTTTAGCATTTCATTGATTCACTTTACAAATTGTTTGTCCTAGTGTTTAAAGACTTGCATTGTTTATTCTAAATTTTATAATCTGTCCAATGTTGCATTTTTAATCATGTAAAACACGATGTGTTGCCTGGTGTAAGAAATGTGCAAGCAGCTAGCTGTACAGATACATTTTCCTGGCCTTCTATAAACCATCCACAGATGATTTCGACCGCTCTCAGCTACATACAGTATAGAGTTGGGCAGAGAAAAGTGTGATTTTCTCCTGCAGCCTTGGGGCATCAGGGCTGGAGTAAAAAAAAAAAAAAGATTGGTTATTTTTGTTTTACAACATTGTGTCTCTGTGTATTTTATTGCTAAAACAATGCATTATGTGGTATTGTTAGAGGCTGTTTTGTAGCTGATAGTGCTGTCGGTTGGCCGCCTGCCTACTCGAACCCTGAACATTGGAGCTGGAGCTGGCTGTGGCTAGCCAATAAAACTGACTACTGTAGTCACTGTTTCACATCAGCACCCACTTCTGCCGAGTCAATAAGCTGCAGTGAGATTTAGCACCCTCTGGTAAACCTTTAGTGGATTATGGGCAGTTGAGAGCTCAATTATAGACTCAAAGAAAAACCCCAGCCAGTAGAAACCAAAGTACAGAGCACCACTAAGCAATAACCATTATTTCTGCCAGGCTGTTGGCTGCTTTACTGGTACTGTATTGAATAATGTGTGGTTAAATTTGCCATGCAGAAATTTCCTCCACTTACTCACACTGCTACTTAAGAGGCAGTGAGGAAATCCTACAGTGAAAATCATGTATTTTGTAAATGAACAGCACTCAAGTGGTTGGAGCTCAACCATGCAAATGCAAGTGTATCGTATTAAATACAGAAGTTAAAGAAACATCAATCAAACATCCCTTAATCTTAGTACACACCATGTAGAGTACATAAAACATTTGAGCCTAATATATTTAATATTAAGCCTATGATAATTATTTTATTTTCAAAATGCTGTACAAGAGATTAATGCTTGATAAAGTTACCCTCAATATGGAAACCATTAGCAGCAAACTTAAAAATCTAATCTAGGAATCCTAAATGACAATTAGGAGTTAAAGTCACATAATACGGCCACTACAAGAGGCTTTTATCAACACATCTTATTTTGGAAAGACACTTAATCTTGGAAAGACCTAAGCTTCCTCTAGTTGAATGATTACTGGTTAACTTCTGGGATCAGTTGTGTTATGATGTACAGTCCAAACCATACTTAAATTGTAATTTCCTCACTGTGGGGTTAACACGTCCATCACTTTTTCCCCAATATCTAACAAGATCATCATAGTTTAACTTGATACTGCACACAATTCAATCTTTTTGCTACAAATATGCATGTTTTTTTCTTGCAACAAATCTGACCGTCACCAGCCATCCCTAAGCAAGGGTAATCTAACTTTATTCGGCGGAAAAAGAGGTCAGTGATGCACCTGATTGAGGGAGAAAATACAAGGGTAAAAAGCACAGGGAGGACAGGACAAAGGAGGATGGGAGCATGTTGTTGGTATAATGTGATGCTACTATTGTGTAGAGCAGTGAAATCTGCTGTTCCAGTGTACTGACATACCGTATGTAGAGAGAATATTTGGGCGAGGGAGAGAAAAAAAGCATGTCTTGTAGGTCTTTTAAATTCTTTGAATATAAATAAGTGATGTGATATGAGACGAAACTCAATCCACTGCAGAATAGGATCAGAATGTGGACTTGGCATTACAGTGTATTTTATCCTTATTTGCAAACTAATCATTCACCATCCAAACCACCAAATAAAGGTGTTCCAATCACTTTTAAGTCCACGTGTGTATAAAATTGTTCCCTTAACGCATCATGTTGCCTTCAGATGAGCTTAAAAATAAGTAGAGAACTTAAAGATGAAGAGTTCTAGATACAGAATTACAGTTTATATTTTAATATGTAGCTTATTTGTTTAAGTTTTTTATTTTTTTGACTTTGCATGCTGTTTTACAAAGTTCTGTATTGCATTTGGAATTTTAATTTCCCTGAGGGAACTTCACAAAGGGATCAATGAAGGTATGTCGAATCTAGCCTATACGTTTCTCTGCTGTGATTAATGAGTCCGTGTTTGGTGGTTAAAAGGACAACATGCAAAATGGGGTAAGTGTCTTTTACAAGAAACTCCTAATGCTTCAGCATACCAAAAGATTCACAACATCCTCATACTTCCAAATTTGTGGGAAACATTTTCGGTATATGTGAACAAAGCTACATAAAGACATGGATGATGCTGTTGGGTGTGAAAGAACTCCATTGTACGGTGTACATTTTAGGACATCCTCCGGTCTCATAGTGAGGTATCAGGAAAACCTCTGCCATTTATCAGACCAAACAAACTCATGTCTCAGCAAAACCTCCGTCAAATGACACGGCTTCAGGTTTCAAAATAAAAGTCATCAGACTCAACAACCTACAGTAAACACGACATGACGTTGTATTTTGAAGAAACCGGAAATACATGACATCATCAATATGTGCTGCATCGGATGCAAGACTAAGTTGAAAGCTGTTATAAGATATATAAGATATATCAACGTTTCATTAACTAGTGTGTTTATTAATAAAACAAAACGTTGATGTATCTTAACTTTTAGAAAAAAAGAGGAAAGAACGGCCCTTCATGTGTATTTCCGGTTTCTTCAAAAAGTGTTTTACGGACTGAGGACGTTGAGTCTGATAACTTTTATTTGGAAGCCTGAGGACATTTCATTTGACGGCATTTGGTTTAAGAAGTGAGGCCTTTTCATCTGACGGAGGTTTTGCTGAGACACGAGTCTGTTTGGTCTGATAAATGACAGAAGGTTTTCCTGATACCTGATAGCTCACACTGAGACCTGAGGATGTCCTAAAATGTACACTGTACAATTTACCTGCAGAGACCTGCACCTTTGAAATGAATTACAATTGCGATAGGGAGCACTTCTGTGTCTGACCTTACACTGCTTATTTAGTAATGATAATATATTTCCACTGAGGGAAAAGTCTTACAAAAGTCAAAGCTGTTCTAGCTGCAACATAAAACATCATAATTATTTTTGGACCAGTGTTTTATAGAGAAATAAAAATCGATGAAGGGTTGAGATGCAGATGCTTAATGGAAGCCGACATTATACAGATGATCAGTTGCTTAGCTGCAGCTCCAATTGGAGGTTGCGATGTCAAACACTCGTTCAACAACAACTGACCTGCGAGACCTTGTCGGTGTAAAGATGAGTCTGGGCCTTGGCCTCCTCCAGCTCCTTCTGCAGCCTCCTGCACTTGGCCCTCCACTGACGCACGGCCTCCTGAGCTCTGCTCTTCAGCTCCTCGCGGCCCCTCGTGCTCTCCTGCAGCAGCGCCTCTGCCTCTCGCCTCTCAGCCTGACCCCGGCTCTGACAAGGTGGAACCGATTTTTGGTGTTGAATGTTAATTCATTATTCAGCATGAAAATGGTTTTTGTTAATGCGGTTTCCCATTAAATGGAATACATTTAAGAATTTCACCTACAAAAAACTTCTACTACAGTATATTTTAATTGATTTTTACATGTGCTTCTCGTCTTTTATATCATATCAAGAAAGTACACCAATAGTGATCTGGATTTTAAATGATCCACCACCAAATGAAAGGGTGACGCACAGAACATCAGTTGAATACCTGGATACAGTTGAGCTGTTCCAGCATTCGCAGCTGCTGTTGCTCTCGCCCAGCAAGCTCAGAAGACAGATCCTTGAATTGAGAAGAAAGAAATGTAAGTGCGAGAGAGAAAAGTCAGGCAGAATAATAATAATATTAATAATAAACTTCATTATTAGAGCACTTTTCACAAAGCATGTTACAAGGTGCTTTCCAAAGGCAGCTATACGATAGAAAAATAAAAGATATAGAGTCTTAGCTAGAGATTAAAACAGTTTAGGAAACAGAACGAAAAAAACAAGTTAGAAGTTACTTAAAATAGAGGAAAGCCCTCCAATAAAAGTATGTTTTCTGAAGTGATTTAAATAATGTCAGAGTCAGCAGCATTCCAGATTCTTGGGGCCCGTACTAAAAAGTCTGTCCCCTTAAGTTTTCAGTGTTTCAAAATGCTCAATTTAAATACTTTGATGAAAATGTGAAGAGTGGGACTAGGATCAATATACATTACTTCATACCTAATCATATATGTATTCAGCAGAAAAAAGTGGTTTTAGAGTGTAATTCTTCAAAAGTAATCAATACTTTATCATACTGGGAGCTAACAACGCTAAAATGGGGTAATATAGTCACATTTCTTGGTTCTTGTTAAAAACCTGGCAGCTGAGTTCTGGAGAATTTGCAAAAACGGTTTATGGACATTTGGTTCATGCAGGTAAAAAAGGCTGTTACAGTAATCTAAAGAAGAAGACATGAAAGCATGAAAAATTGTCTCTGTGTCTTTAAAAGTTAATACAGAGCGTATTCTAGAAATACACCTCTGGTAAAAACAAGACTGTACTAAATTTGTGATGTGATGTTCCAAACTTAGATTACTGTCGAACCAGATGCTGAGGTTCTTAACCACAGGTTTGATTTTATTGAAAAGAATAGGAAGAACAGGATATATTTGTAAATGATTTCATTAAGTATCTCCCTACATAGCAAATATTATCAGAGCTGAATGATTCAACACATTAATACGCCTTGAAAAATGTCAACAAACGTCTCCATCGATAAGACACCCACTGTTTACAGTGATTTAATTATCTTTAGTTTTCCCACTAAAAAGACCAAAAACTTACATATTCAACAAATTTAGCAATGAAACTATCAACAAGTAGAATTTATTGGTTTCCAAGTAAAGCATCATGTCCTGTATGTTACATTGTGCAGCTGTTATGATATCTTTTTGTTGCTTTTAAGCATGCTGTTGTTAAGTGCAGTAGGTTCAACATACAGGTAAACAAACGGTTTTCGTTTTTGTCATTAACAAAAGTATCATCGCATTTATTATTACAATTATTAATGGTAATGGTAAGTAGTAATCGCAGCTAAATCATAAGTATTTAATTAAATGGATTCTTGTGTTTTCTATAGTGCATTGAACTGCTTAATTGTAGCTATTTATTGTTTAAAAGTTGTTGTTTTTGGGGTTCTGTTGTTTGCAAACAAAATGGTTTTAAACTGTTGTAAATTTTGTGACGCTAGTAATTTCATGTTATGAACAGAACTAAAAGATCAATTGTTCAAAGGACAAATAAAAATGACTTTTAAGTTTGATTTAAATATGAAATGAGTGTAAGATTGTGTTGTTACTACTAAAAAAGACAGTCAATGCTGGGTAATTAGGAAGTGAATGTTTACTATATAAATGCAGACATTAAGCCATCATTCCTTCAGCTAGATTTGTTCATTTTAGCTCTTGTATCATGTAAACTAATCCTTTTTAACATTTATTTTGATCTCATCATAAAAACCACAAGACATGCACTACTAGGTAATAAAGGTAAACACCCACTTCAATTCATCGGATGTACTTATTTAGGACGTCTGGGTGTTCAAAGCACATTCTCTCAGATTGTATGCCAAAGCCAACAGTGCTGCGCTAACACCTTAGCGGTAAAGACGACAGCTGTGAGTGTTCCAGCTTAGCTAAATATTGGTTCTGCTTTTTGTCATTTTGGGTTGTCACAGAAGTGACACATTGCACCAGTTCGAAGTGGATAAACGACTGCTGATGACTTCTGATCTGGTATTCTCATAATAAGGCTCATCTTATAACTTCAGGAGGATTAAAGTGGCATGGAGTTGAGCGGAGGATCTGAGAGAAAGATGGCAGACGTATACGACAAAACTGAAATAACCCTTAATGAGGTGAAGCCGCTGCTCCAAAAGAGTGGCTAAGTTTGCACCTTGACAACAAGACTTTATATCTACCCTTAAAAAACCTAACAGACAAGGGAATGACAAAGCAGCAAAAACAAACAGGTAGAGTTCAAAGCGAGTTCTATTTAACGTCACACAAAACACGGATACACACCTTCACCTGGAGGCTGAGCTGGATCTTCTCCTTCTCTTTGAGGTCTAGAGCTCTCCTCAGTTCCTCAACTTCTCCGTGGACAGAGAGCTTGCACAACTGAACACGCAGCTCCGCAACTTCTTTTTCAAGGTCTGCACGATCTGCAGCAGCTGCAACCAGGACAAGTCTCACACACAACTTCCTAAAATGCAGCCAATACATGTAAGGAACCTCCACCGTGCTTCACTTGTAGGGATGTTCCGATAACAAAGAAGTACAATTTATTTTGTTTTTTTCTTGCAAGAACAAGTACAGATATAAAAAACAAATGGTACGTTTATCAAACTGTGAAAAAAGGTTTAACTTTTGCTTCTACAACAGATTCTAATTCTGTTAAGTTCTTAAATTATTTAAAAAAACAAAAAGTAACCATATACAGTACATCTATAAAAGTGGCCAGTGTGTTTAATGAAAATAAAGTGGAATAAACTTCTAAGCTAAAATGCATTGAGGAGCGAAGTAGTTTAACAAGGTCGGATGTGGTTCACTGACACCTCGTGACCGCGCGTTTATGTGTTGTGCGTATGTTAGCGCAATTAAATGTTTTTTTCTTTAAAAAAAACATGATTAGAAAAAGTAGATTTGGACATTTTTTGGATCAACATGATAATCGTGCAGTGAAATATTGTGATATATCGCAAAATCTTTTTTTTTCTTACACCCTTAATACACACTGATACAAGCTCAGTGCAACTTCATTGTGTCTGGTTGCTGTGCTCAGTCTTTATATATAATATATGACAATTTTCCACATATTTATGTTGATGGCAGTTTGGCTACAGCTTGTCCAGTTTTTAAAGGGATTCTCCACTGTTTTTACAAGTTAGGCCTAAAAACTTTGAAATGTACTTTATTAGAAGATCTACAGTATGTCTAACAAAACACATTATTATGCACCATATTAATTTTCTTTTGTTTACCAAAAAAGGGTTACAAAACGGTAAAGTAACAGTAAACTTTTGGGAGTCCTTCTATTCTCAGGCTGTGTCTTCAACAGTCTGTGATTACTTTTTAACTTTAGCCACCAGAGCGTCAGCCGTGTCCACAGACTCTGAAATTGCAAAGTAATCCCATTTTTAAATGGCAATAAAATTAATATGGTGCATAATAATGCATTTTTAGGCATATAACATAATATTTTTGAAGTATATAAAAATGGTGGCTGATCCCTTTAATCTCCAACACAGCAGGAGTCATCTGAGGGAATGAATATGAAAGTGAAAATCATCAGTACCACACACCTGACTACCTAACAAAAGCCCTGAGTTTGAAATGTATACTGCAGATTTGATAGCAAGAGATAATAATACCAAATATTGATTTATAGTGGAACAAAGATGAGGATGAGTCCATCTAAGCCCCCTTTCGCTTTTCCAATTTTGCTGAATTGTCCAAGTTCTCTAACTTCTGGAGCTGCAGGTACATGAGTGCATGAGTGTTTTTTGCTCTTATTGCATGATTTCCAGGAAAAGTAAGATCCACAAGTCACTATTACTCGCCAGCATCATTGTAGAGGTCTGAACATAAAACTACACTTGGCTTTGTGGGATTATAAGAAACAATTACAGAACAATCATATATCCCTGCCTTTTTATCAAACAACAATAGAGCTCGAGACATTTCTGCAGGATTCTGTCTTTTTTCCGGCTTACAGCCTGTTACAGCATCTTGACGCCCTCAAATCAATACGTAAAAAAAAAAAAGAAGGCTGAGAAAGGTTAGATTTTCAGTAGTTCTCTCAGTTTTCAATTCTCTTGTGGTCAGATCTTTGGTTTTGTTTTACTTTCCTATTGTCAGGGATACATTCCAAATCCATTTGCTGTCCACACACCCCCCCATCTTTACACCTGCTGGATCAGCATTCTGACCGTTATCACTAAGAAAGATTTAAATTAACTGTTGACTAAAGGAAACACACCAGTTCAGTGTTTTTCAACCTTGGGCTGGTAACCCCATGTGGGTTCGCCCGGAATTCAAATTGGGTCGCCTGAAATGTCGTGATTGATTAAAAAATTAATTTTTTAGATTATTCTTCTTTTTCAAATTAAACACCACACACAATCTCTAACAACTGTATTCTATGATTTCGATATGATATAAATTTGATATAAATCTAGTTTAAAAAAATTAAATAGTTATTTAAATAAAACAATAAAAATTAAATTTTTGTAATTTCTTTTAAATTATTCTTCTTTTTCAAATTAAAACACCACTCACAATCTCAAGCAACTGTATTCTATACTTTCACTTCCTCACATTTTAATTTAGTTACACACATACCCGATTCTTGGGTGCTGATTCAATTTAAATTGAGTATTGCGATTCTACAATGATGATTATCACAATTTTTGTCCTTATCCAAACACATAAGTTGAATCCTAAACTTCTAGAAATATGTCGCAGGTCCAAAAAACATTGCACATCACATCACATTCAGTCATTCACTCATTTATCATTATTTATTCAGTGATTTGTTCATATTTATACTGAAATAAATAACATGAATGAAGATCGGCCTCATTTTTCTGTCCGAGCCACAGTTAAAATGTATCTTTTTCCCCTCATACTAATGACAGAATAACTTTGCACTCACTTGTTGGTGCATTACCGCGACCCAGTGGTCGCCCACAAAAATGTGAAAAATACAATAAAAAAATAAATAAATCGATGCTGGGAAGCCGAATCAATTATTAGAATCGGCACCCAAAAAATTGCGATAAATCGTAAAATACATTTTTTCCCACCCTTATGTACAGTGGTGCCGCCAGCCGGAATCCTGTACGCACTGTGTGAACACTTTTAGCGACTGTTTTCTCAGTAGAAACATAGTGTATGGACTTTATCTTGTGTTAATGGAGATTTTTCTGGTGTTTTATAGACTCTGACATGAATGCACGAATCACTGGCGTTCACGCCAGTCGATATGGGCAATACGGTTTTTATTTTTGTTTTTTTAAATAGGATAATAGCTATTTTTTGTTACTGTAAGTTTGTATTTAGTTTTATTATCATTAAAAATATGAAGATGAAGTTTGCGTCTGAAATTTATTTTATTGATGTAAATCTACACAGCAACAGCCGAGTCGAAAATTTATTTAGCGCGTATGTTTGAATTTATCTACCAACCGGCGTGCATTTCTCCTGGGTCGGGTGAGGAGGAGGGGTTGAGGATCTGTGCGTACCAAGAAATTGAAATACATATAGTATAAAAATCTAAAAATATCTGAGCAGTAGCAACTCGTCACCATAGTGCTACTTGTAACATTATATTACAAACATGATCAAAAAGGAAAATTAAAAAGTCTCTGGGGTCACCAGAAATTTGTGACATCAAAATGGTGTCACGGCCCAAAAATGTTTGGGAACCACTGCATTAGTTATAAAAAATTAATTTCTGTGTCTCCACATTACATTTGTATTAATCATATACTGTATCTACTGTCTGAGTGGATACCTGGTCCTGGCACGTTGCCTCTCGCCCTGTCCTGAGCAGTGGACTGAGAGCTCTCCAGCATCGCCCTCTGAAGCCCCGTCTTCTCCTTCTTTGTCCTCTGCAGTTCACCGCGCACATCGTCCACCTGGGAATCAGCCGCCGTGTAAGCAGGAAGAACAAGAAAACAAAAGGGCATCTGGCGCTCTGACAGAGCATAAAACAAGGACATTTCCTTAAAGGTCTCAATGGAATAGATCTTTGGTCTCCAGTGGTTCATTGTGTAATTTGTGTGCGAATTAGGTACAAAATGCACAAACGGACCTGTCGAACCAGGAACTCCCTGCCGTCCTCCGACTGCTCCAGTAATCTTCGCGTTCTTTCCAGCTCCTGCTCCATCTGAGGATGACAACATCCAACCAGTGAATCTTCTCCAATATTCTCAATAAGAGTTGAACCAAGCCCTCTACACTCAAATTAATTGAGCTCTCCAATTTTCCTTTGCTGTCAATCTTATTCTTTATCATTTTCAGATATTATTTTATTTCTAGTTAAAGAAAAACCGTGGCTCAGGTGGTAGTGGGTCGTCTTCTGATCGAGAGGTTCGATCCCAGTACCTGACTATGTGTCGAAGTGTCCTTGGGCAAGACACTGAACCCTAAGTTGCTCCCAGTGGTCGACTAGTGTCTTGCATGGCAGTCCTGTCCCACTGGTGTGTGAATGTGAGAGTGATTGGGTGAATGAGCTGATATGTAAAGCGCTTTAAGACTGCTTCAGTGTGGTGATAAAGCGCTATATAAAATCAAGTCCATTTACCATTTAAATGACCTTTGTGACTTTGTGAATATGGATTTTATTTGGCCTAGGAAAACATTTCTGAAATATTGACCACCATTTTAATTCCCATCTTTACAAATTAATTTTAAGAGATGGGAGAAAATGGAGAAAGGCTATGGGCTATGTGAAATCTAACTTTAATTATTTAGGTCAGAGCTGCTCACTCAACTGGGAAGCCCAATGCTCCCATTAAAATTTCTTCATTTTCAAACTTCCTGATAAGGTTTTTAGAATTTAGTATATTGTCACATCATTTTCCATGCATTTAACCTGTTTGTGCATTATTATTATTATTATTTAGTAACATGAATCTCAGTGCGTCATTATCCCTATCATTGTTATTATGAATATTTTCTAATAGTAAAGACAGTTTAAGTTAAAAATAAAGGTAAATCACTACATTTTGGGTCCACGAATCATTACTAGGCATATCACAAAGGCTTGTTTTGCAGGTTTAATCCAATTATGTTGCAGAAAATCAAAACAAGATGGTAGAGTATTGACTTCCTTTAAGATCCTTCAGGCCTTCCCACTGTTTAAAAAGGAGAAAATGTTTTGCAGCGAGTCTGCACACATGCTGTGACATCAGACAAAAAAAGAAATGTAGCACAAATTGATGCAGAGCAGTGAAAAGTGAGGTAAGGAGGTAAAAAGTAGGGGTGTGCATGAATTTCACAATACGAGTCACGATTTCCATACCACGATACGAGACAATACGATATACATTGCAATCAATTTATTTAACTTGCGAGAACAAGTACTAGTAACGAAGTACCGATATCAAAAACAAATGGTAAGTTTATCAAACTGTCTAATTACATGTTATCAAATTAAAAGAAGTTCAATTTTTGCTTCTACAACAAATTCCGATTCTGTTAAGTTCTTAACTTCATTTTTTTTTTCTTTTTTTTAGCCACATACATCTATAAAAATTCCCAGTATGTTTATTTGGTACTGCTTTACTTTAAGTTTTAAGACTGACATGACGCTTTCATTATTATGACATGACACCTGTCAATAGCATGATTAAGGTGTCACAAAGGCTGTCCTTAAGGGTTGTTCAGTACTCTAACCTTAACCCTCTAACCCTTAACCCTACCTAACCCCACTAGGTTCTTCCACCTAATCCACAAAATGCCAACATAGCTCCAAAGGTGTCAACATTTAGTGAACAACACTTAATGACAGCCTTCAAGACACCTTATTCATGCTAATGACAGACAATGACAGAGTAATGTCAGCCTTATGTATAAAGCTTGAAGTGTTATCATTTATTGAAAATAAAGTGCAATAAACTTCCAGGCTAAAATGCATTGAGGAGTGAGGTAGTTTAACAAGGTCTGATGTGGTTCACTAGTGACCGGGTTTTATGTGCTGTGTACTGCATATTTTAGCGCAATGAAATATCAGGATATATCGCCAAATCGTTTTTTTTCCTTACACCCCAAGTAAAAATATTTGGATTTTTATTTATTTTTTTCTGAATAAGCAACAGCAAATTGATTGTTAAGTGCAAGTGTTGCATTCACACTCAATAAAGTGTTAATATGGTGAAACGTTTCTTCACCATCTCTGTCCTTCACCTTTGACCTCTCCCGCTCTGCTCTCAGCAGCCTGGCTGTCATGGCGTCCTCTAGGTCATGGCGTCGCTCCAAATTCTACAAAACAAAAGACAAAATGTAGAGCGCGGCTCATGTGATGACAGGACAGCAGAAAGCGTGAAACCTCCTCCTTTTCCTCCTCCTGGAACAGCACTGTGGCATCACGGTGGATTTGTGGAAGAGCTTAGATCCCACTCAATAGCACTCTTAGTGAGGCAGGCCGTGGTGATGAATTACCGGCTGCGAGCAATAACATCTACCCAAGTGACTCATCATGTATTTGATTCACATCACAGCGGCTCCATCGGTGGATGATAAATCAGCCCTCTGCTCTCCCTCCTCTGCTGCTCTTTAGTGCTCGGAGAGATTAGTTTCCTTCATTTTCACCTTTTTGTTTATTTTCCACTAATTTTTTGGACAAATGCGTTATTCCTCACTGCGGTTATTATTATATTATTATCATTTCTCCTCTGTTGTCCCCCATTAGGGCACTACAGAGGCTCAAGATGCAAATGAATTGTTAGCTACTATCACTGCAGCTTGCTGAGAATCCCTTGTTCATGGGGTTAAAAACATGGGTACAGCTGCACAGCGCCCCCCTGTGGTCTGTCTGGAGAAAGCATTTTTTTTAAGCACTTAGCATTACCAAAGACGGTGTTTTTTAACCTTTTTGGAGCCAAGTTACATGTTTTCATAAGAAGAAAAAAATCCCAGGGCACACCACCACTGGAATATAATAAAAAATGAAACTTTGGAGCCAATATTAACAATATACAATGCACTCATTCTTATCAAACAATACAAATCAAACAAAAAAAACAAAACAATTTTGCATACTTGATACACGTCTTGGGAACTGTATTCTGTTAAATACTGTTTGTTTTATTAATGTATTTTTTCTAATGTTATATCATTTTACATTATATTTATTAAATATATTATTATTATTATCATTATCATTACAATTATTATTATTTTATAATTAAATTTTGTTCTGTATTGTTAAATGTTAAGAGTGTCAGATTTGATCCAAAGGCTGTTATTGAGGGATGTGATGTTCATGAATGACCCGAATCTAATTTATTAACACAGATAGATAGATAGATAGATAGATAGATAGATAGATAGATAGATAGATAGATTTATAGATAGATAGAAAGATAGACAGATTTATAGATAGACAGAAAGATAGACAGAAAGATAGATAGATAGATAGATAGATAGATAGATAGATAGATAGATAGATAGATAGATAGATAGATAGATAGATAGATAGATAGATAGATAGATAGATAGATAGATAGATAGATAGATAGATAGATAGATAGATAGATAGATAGATAGATAGATAGATAGATTTATAGATAGATAGATAGATTTATAGATAGATTTATAGATAGATAGATAGATAGATAGATAGATAGATAGACAGATAGATTTATAGATAGATAGATTTATAGATAGATTTATAGATAGATAGATAGATAGACAGATAGACAGATAGACAGATAGATAGATAGATAGATAGATAGATAGATAGATAGATAGATAGATAGATAGATAGATTTATAGATAGATAGATAGATAGATAGAAAGATTTATAGATAGATAGACAGATAGACAGATAGACAGATAGATAGATAGATAGATTTATAGATAGATAGATAGATAGATAGATAGATTTATAGATAGATAGATTTATAGATTTATAGATAGATAGATAGATAGATAGATAGATAGATAGATAGATAGATAGATTCATAGATAGATACTTTATTGATCCTGAAGGAAATTGTGCAGCAGTTTGTTGCTCACATTCACACAAACAGAGCAGAATCTACAGAAATAAGAAGTTAAAAACACATAAAAAAATCAATAAATACATAACAGTCCAAAATAATTATAGTTAAGGCACTGCAAAACAATGTTCAAGACATTTCCTTCTCTCCTCTTAACATGAACGATGAGAACTGAGTGGCAGTTGTGTGTCGTTCTTTTTATTTATTTATTTGTTTATCACAATGGCGTAATTGCAGACAATTATACATTTGTTTTCGTAAAATATTTTCTATAATAATAAGGTAAAAATTAATAATTTTCCACGGCAGACCTGGCGATCTCTCACGGCACGTTAGTGTTACGCGGCACAGTGGTTGAAAAACCCTGACCTAAGAAATAAAAGGCTGTCATTTATGCTTTTTCCTGTAATTATGTTGAACGTGTAGAATAGAGAAGCAGTTTGGATTAATAACATAAGCGAGTGCACAAAGTGCTTAGGTTAACTTCACATAAGTGCCTCATAAAAAAAGATTGCAGGTGTTCATGCTTTTAAACCAATTCTGCCTCAAAGAAAAAGAATAAAAAGGATCATGGCTTATGAAAAGAATTTACATATATATACATATACATAGCTATTAAACTGAAAATACACAGGTGCATTTTAAAGTGTAAGTGAGGTAGTTTTAAACATCTGAAAGCTTGAAAGCCTTTTTTTAAATGACAATGTCTTAAAAACTTTAAAGGAGAGGTATGCTGAAAAAAAATCACTTTATAATGGATTTGCTACAGTGATATACATTCCTTTAGCCTCATTCAGAGGGCCAAAGTTGAAGAAGTTATGTTTCCTCCTTCCCTTGTTATTCCACATTTTGTAAAAAGTCGACTCCAAACGGGCGAGTTGGATTTTCCCCGGTACCTGATGTCACCTACAGGAAACACCTCCTCTTGACAATCCTCTCTCCTCCTACCATGGACATAATACACGCCTCCCTATAAGAATGTGAGCTCCTCCCTCTCAAACTAACAGCTAAAACAAACACTGCAGTTTAATACAGAATAAATATTATTCTTTACTGCCACACATGTAAATGTAAACTGCACTACTGGACCTCCAAACTGCACTACTTTTCCTGCTGCTTGTGTCTGCAATCTTTGCGATCGTGTCGGGGTCACTGCTTGGAGCCACGCCCCCATTATTTACACCCATCAGCTGTTAGCACTCCGTGCTAATGCTACACCAGCCTATGCAGCGAGACCCGACATCCCTCGTGAACTGAGGATGTCGCGCAGGGATGTTTATGGATTTGTGGCTCACAGCGCTAACACTAGTGTCATGTATTGAGTTTACATCCGTACTGAGATTATAAACCTAACCCTAACCCAATAAACAAATAAAACACCTGTCTGTTCACTTTGAAAACAAAAATGAAATATCATTTTAGCTAAAATTCACATTTTCCGGTAGTGCGCATGTGCTTGCGCATATACAATCTCAGTATGATGCAAACTCAGTACATGACACCGGTCTTGGTTTTGGAATTGGACGGCTTCCAACTTTTACAGGACGACGGAGAATGGTAAGCGCAAAGGAGGGGGTCTGGCTGTTTGTGAATGATAGATGATGTACAGTTTTGCAGTAAGGACATTGATGTGTGTGTCCCTGTGGAGGAGGAGGATGTTCAGCTGCTGAGATTCCACCGTCACATTATAAAACAGTGTTTTTCTAACTCAAAATCACAATAGCTGCTTAAATAACCATGTGTTTTACTGTAATGTGCAGTTTTTTGGCTGAAAACAATAATAAGAGTGTGTGGGTAGTAAAAGATAATCGCTAGTGATTAGCTGTTGTGTGTGGCTGGCGTCTACAGACACGCCTACTCATGAATATGCATAAATAGGCCGGGAATCAGCCGTTTTGAGAATTGCTCTGAAAGTGGCTTTTCAGAGGCCTAAAACTCCAGAAAACAGGCGAGTTTGGGAAAATAAACCTCAAATACTGTACTATGCTGTTCTTAGGTGGTTCTTAGAACTAATAAAGATTGGTGAAAAATAGCATCATACTGGACCAAAATGTTCATCCATCCATTGGGTTTCTGTCTACAGTTTATAATTCTTAACACATAATTAAAAAAAAAAAAGAAGGTAGGGATCTTTAAAAAGTATCAAAATAAAAAAATAATGTTGTCTAACTATGATTGATTTAAAATACATTTCAAACTAAACTAGGAGAGAGCAACATATTCCTCTAATGCTCTGTGATTGGACTAATCAGTCCATTATTGACAGCTCATTGTAACAAATGTCCCCGTTTCTAATCATGAGGATGATTATGAATCATTCCAATTACAGCTGCTACATTTTGATTCAACAATTTTGTTTAGACGCCACAAAAAAAAGGTGAAGAGTAATTATTCAATCACAAAAGGCTACAGCTGCCATTTTCCAAAGTGCTTTTATCATCTAATTCAACCCTTCTGCAGCACAAACTGGAAACATCAGAGTCTTTAGGGACTTTTCAAAGCAGGAAGACTAGGAAATTGGCATTTTCTGCAGCAACATGAGGGTTTAAATCTCCTCCCTGATCTAAACCACATGGGTTGCTTATGTATATACATATGTCTATACAGTAGATATACAGTCATGGATGAAAGTATTGGCACCCTTGGAATTTTTACAGAAAATACACAATTTCTCCCAGAAATGGTTGCAATTACAAATGTTTTTGGTATACACGTGTTCATTTCCTTTATGTGCATTGAAAAAACACAAAAAAGCAGAAGAAAAATGATTTCACAATTTTGCATGCTTTTAAAACTGTTGTTGATGATATTACGCACAGTGGACAAAGGGACTTGAAGATCTCTGGAGATGGTGTTGTAACCTTGAGATTAATCGTTATTTTTCCACAATTTGGCTTCTTAAGTTCTCAGACAGTTCTTGGCTCTTTTTTCTTTTCTTTATGCATGGTGTGACACACACAGACACACAACACAAAGGTTGAGTCAACTTTTATACATTGTAACTGGCTTCAGGTGGGGTTTTTATATTGCAGCACCTGTTACTTGCCACAGGTGAGTTTAAACGATCATATGTTCACATGCTGGAAATTAAATAATTTATCAACAGTTTTAAAATGGTGGCAACAATTCGTCCGCTCCATTTTCTTAAATGTAGTGCAGTCATGTAAATTTGTCCTTCTTTCCTTCTGCTTTTTTGTGTTTTTTCAATGCACATAAAGGAAGTAAACACATGTATACAATAAACATTTGCAATTGCAACTGTTTATGGGAGAAATGGTGTATTTTCTGGTAAAATGTCAGGGGTGCCAATACTTTGGTGCATGACTGTATATGTAAGTGAGTGAAAATGTAAGCGGTCATTAACAGAGGTGTTACCTCAGGTTGCTCGTCCAACACGGCCCCTCGCTGCTCAGGCCTCCTCTCTCTCTCCAGCTCCCGCAGACGCTGCTCCACACGAGACGACACCTGCTGAGTAAAAAGATGAAGCGAGAGCACCCGGAGGACAATCGGTTAACAAACATGAGGAAGGGACAGGACATTAAAAAGATAAATGTCACGCTAGAAAATGAAATATACGAGTCCAAACTTTCATAAACTGAGAGGAAGCACCGCATTTGTGATACAACTACTGTACTTTCCTGAACAAGAGGCATCACATCCACTTTTAGCTTGTCACGTCTGAAGGCTTTACCAGATAATAGAAATATATTCAAAACTGTCACTCAAGGCTGAAGACAACAAACACTGTTTTTTATATGTAAATGGAAGTGTTATACTGTATGTTATTATGTAGTGGCATGTTTTCACTGTATATTTTACTGTTTATTGTATTCTTTTAGAGTGAAAATTGAAAATTCTGTCCAGGGACTGCAGATGAAAAATAGCCTTTTGTTTAATTCTGATATATTTTCAGTATTGATTTTAATGTACACTGTCCCTGTTAAACAAACCAACAATACAAAGCTGCAAGCATCTGATTGTGAACTATTCACACACTCACGTTTACCATGTCAGGACATTTCAGCAGATCCAATTCACCTAACATACATGTTTTTGGGCTGTTGGAGGAAGCTAAACAAGCTTGAGGAGAACATGCTAACTCTACACAGAAAGCAAACAGGACGACTTTCTGTCACGTCTTGCTGTGGGGCAGAATTGCTCAATATTGAACCACTGGGTCACTTTATTAGTCAATAAATATAACATTATTAATGTATCCATCTTGATGAAAAGGTCTCTAAAGTCTAAATCTGAACCAAACTAATTCAGGCATTACTTGATGGTACACACGATAGAAGATCAGAAATAATCTGTGTGATAAATCTGACAATGAGATTGTTTCCCAAATAAATGTAAGCAGAAAAATTCTTATCAGTATGCAAAGCTCTTCACGTCTTCTTCATAGTCAACTAAACCCGACAAAAATCAGGAATAAATCAAAACTAAAAGTAGATTAAATTGTCATCAAAGGACTAGAAATTTAATCAAATTGAAATTTGCTGTCGTAAATACCAATGAGTAAACTCCAACTAACCGAGTCCTGTTTTTTAGAGGATGTGCTGTGCTCAGTGAGGCTCTCTATCGCCTGCCGTGTGTCCAGATCAGACCTACAGAAGGAACAAAGGACAAAGAACAGGATTTAGCCTAAAACAACACATAGCACAGATCTCTTGGTGTTTTTATTTGTTTTTTTTTTTTTTAAAACATCCCATTCCTGGGCACAAAGGATAACACAATGTTTCCCAACCTTTTTCTTGTCATGACCCCATGTTTATATCACAAATTTATGGCGACCCAGAGACTTTTTTTTCCTCCAAAAGATTTTTTTTGATCATGTTTTGATGTGTTACAAATACAGAGTAGCCAAAATCAGTGCACAATCAGACATTTTTATACTGCATTTTATTTTAACTAGATTTATATTTGAGAAAGTTAAAGTATAGCATACAGTTGGTTGAGATTGTGTGTCGGGTTTTCATTTGAAAAATACTAACAATTATTATTATTGTTACTATTTAATTAATTAATTGATAATAATATTTTAGCTCTTTGAGCTTTCTGCTCCTTCCTACACTGTATATCTATTGCTGTGATATTATGTATTGTTTTTTAATTGTTCAAAATAAATGAATACAATTTTTTTTTTAAGTATAAAGTTTTAAAATTTTAAAAATTTTAAATTAAATCTTAAAAATAAAAACTTTTTTTTAATTAAAATGTTTTTTTATTTTTTTTAAAGTAATTATTTTTTTAAAGTACAAAACATAACTTTAATCAGTTTTTTTTTTTATTTGTTTTATTACTAGACATTTCAGGCAACCCCCATTCTATTTTCAGGCTACCCCACATGGGGTCATGACTCAAAGGTTGAAAAACCCTGGGATAAAAACTTGTATAAATACTAAAAGGTCACCAAAACAATATTGCAGCATGAACGATAGAAACTTTGCTCTCTATCAGATCATAATACAGTTTAGGCTAAATTATGGATGCATTTTGATTCTGCAGCAGTCTCCAGTGTCCACACTAACATTTTAAACTAAGATACTCTTTGATTATTCATGCAATTATTCACAAAGCTGTAGTTCAAACTTTCATGTGCAGCTAATATGACTGGAAGCTTAGTATAAAAACACAACAGTGGCACAGAGTGAGGATACATAAAGAGAAGCCCAGCATGCTTTGGGATTAATAAAGAAATCTCTTATCCAAACATCTAAACTGTGCTTCTGAATCCAATCAGGCTGTCATCCAGCATTTCCTTTTAATAAACTGTGAGAGATGCGTCTCGTACAGCTTCAAACGCGGCGTAATCTCGTTACTGTGCAAAAACAGCATGCTGTGAGGGGAGCTCATCCCAGGCTCACAGGCATGTACGCCCACATTAAGGAGAAGAAACACTGCGTCGGTGCACGCTGTCAAATAACACAAATGATTAACATTATACAAGCTTTTTTTGAGTCTGGACAAAAGAAAAGGACATTCGGCTGGGGTGGGAGAAATAATTGATGCATCGTCATTCTGACAGAGTAATCCATAATCAATGCATACATACCCAATAATCAATTATTGAAATGGTAAATTACATGAAATACTGTAGAACTGACATGGGTAACTGGCAGCCCTTAGTCTAATTTAGTGAGCTGAGCCCCCCCAATGTAAAATGTAAATGCACGAAATAACTCCAAAAACACACAAAATGACAGAAAAATACACAAAACAACAGAAACACACATATTTAGTCCAAAAAACACACAAGACAACTACAAAAAAAAATCCCAAAAATATATAAAACGATAACAGAAATACGCAACACGACAGGAAAATATACAAAATTGACTCAAAAAACGCAAAATGAGCGCAAAAATACACAAAATATCGGAAATATATACAAAATGATAACATTGTTTTAAAACATATAAAGAACAACCACAACAACAAAAAAAATCACATATCCTTCTTTCCTGCATGTCCTCGACTCAGACAATCACATTTTTGTGCTCCCCGCTGTGATAACAGATGCCTAACCCTGCATTATTCTATAACGTTAATGGATATTTTAAAATGTTTTTTTGATTTAAGTTATTATACACAAAAAACATTCCTTTTATATCATCATCATTTATTCTTTCCAGGATTTCGTGGCCAATTGCTGCGATTGTCTCAGGCTAAAACACCTGGTTTTGCGTCAGCTTTTTCAAAAGATTGCAGAAAAAGTTGCGGTATTTTACGGCTTTATTTCTATCCCCTAAACTTTGCATTTAAAAGGTGAATTTGCAAATTGATATCGTTGTTTATGACTGTTTTATTGTTGCAAAGGCAACTAATTGGTTTTGAATTTTTTCATGAAAATACAGATAACGGCTTGAATTCACAACAATTTACCAAGATAAAGATGATTTCCATCCAAGCAATGATGTTACTATACGTTGGCACTTTACCATGCAGTTCTAACTGAACAGTTTACAGATGTTATGTGCTGGTTTATCACACTCCTGCTTTAGAAGATCGGAGGAGTTTGGATGCAACTTTCAAACCTATTCTTAGCAGGTCACAAGTATTGCTTGAGAAAAAATGGAATAAAATTAGGTTTTTAGGGGAGTGGGTTAATGCAGCAAAAGGCCCTCTGTTCACACCACTAACACACAGTGGGGAAAATAACTAATTATCTCTCTATCTCTCTATAAAAGCAAAGAAGGTCTGCGTGCGTGCAGGCGTGTGTGTTTGTGGAGCAAATTTCTCCCCTGACGCGGTGTCTGTTCGACCTGAAACTTTATGAACAGCTAGCAAATAGCCCGAGTGTGTGCATGCGTCATTTTGAACTTATTTGGTGATTTCAAAATGTTTATAACCCGGAAGTTGTGAAGGGAACCGGAAGTTAAAGGAGGGCAATGGTCGCGGCTGTGTTGAAAGCAAATTTTTCCACGGATACGGCATTATAAACGCTGATATTTTCACCACGTGCTATATAACCGAATGCGCACCTTGGATGTACATGCTGAACGCACACAGAGCCTTATATAGAGAGAGTTGCGACAAGAAAAGAGTTCTTGGGTCTACACACGCATTTCAACAACCTGTGATGGAGTATGTGCATGCGCACGGCTGATGCACGTGCGTATGTGTGAGAGAGAACCCACGGAGCAGATGGAGAGAGTCACACAAGATAACCAGGAGGACAGGTAACGAGGTAAAAATACACTAAATGAGTAAAATAAAACAAAAAAACTTAACAATATTAATACAAAATGTGCACAAACAAAAAAAACTCCAAAAACACACAAAATGACTCCAAAAAACACATATTAGAGAAAAAGGCACCAAATGACAACAAAACAAATGAAAATGACTCAAAAGACACAAAACTAAATGTTAATACAAAAAAATACACAAAATGAAAACAGAACTACACCAAAAAAGATACAAAAATACACAAAATGACTTCAGAATCACACTACAATGGCAACAAAAAACAATTATACAAAAAATGCACAAAAGGTGTGTACCAAAATTACACATAATGACTCCAAAAACATACATTACAGAAACATACACCAAACAAAAAAATATGAAAATAAGTTAAAAAAAAACAACAAACACATTTATCATGCACATGTACCATTAAACCAGGGAATCGCACACGCTATTTCACTTTGCACCCACAAATAACCCCTTTATGACACTACAGAGTACAGAGTATGTACACCTCTTTATACATCCAACCTTCAAACACATACTCATTTGGTCATAACTGACAACTCTACTTAAGCTCCTCCCACTATATGAATACATACTTCCGACGGGGCCTGTACTAGTCATTTTCAAATAGTTGGGCTGTATGACTAAAAAGGTAATCATAAGAAAATGCTTGTGCATTTTTAAGATTAAATTATTGCTTTCTTTGGTTTCCTAAAATTCTCTCTCAGGTTTTTAATTAAAATGAGGCTTTTAAAACTACAAGAATAATTATCTCTTGTGTAAATAGCACCCTCTCTTTATTAAATACATTTTAGATTTTATGCATGGGTAAAAAAATAAATAAAACATTGGTGTTTAAAGAATTATTAAAAGAAGGTTTGAAATAGGCTAATGGTTCGCCTTTACCTCTCCAGTTATCCATAGTTGTTTTTAGATTTGAACATGTGACAAAAATGTAGATTTTGCATTAATACCGGTTTCTCCTGAAGACTTCTCTGTCCAGGTCTTCAGACAGTCTCTGTTGGTTGGAGCGCAAATCTCGCAAAGAGTGGTGGAACCTGTGAAGCTGCAACAACAAGTAACCAGGAATGAGTGTTTCATCGTAAGACTAAAAGTATAAAACTATTTGTCTTTATTATTCAATTGAAAAAAACACTAAATAAAAAATATATATGCAATTTTTTGTTTTCAATCAAAAAAAAAAATTCACTTTAATCCCAAAAAAACTTCAACCAAAAACAACTTTACTTCAATCAAAAAAATATTTTCAATCAAAAGAAAAAAAAAGTGTTTGAATGTGAAGAAATATGTGACCCAAAAAATGGCATTTGAACAGTTTTTTTCATTATTATTATTATTATTATTATTATTATTGATGTCATCTTTTTTGTATTTGAGCCATATTATGGGTAGTACATTTGTGTCTTTATTCATCAATTGAAAAAAATACTTCATCCCAAAAAAATAAATTCACTTTAATCCAATTTATATATATATATATATATATATATATGTGCAAAAAGGGCAATGAGACAATCCAGCACATAACTGCAGGGTGTAAGATGCTGGCAGGGAAAGCTTACATTGAGCGCCATAACCAAGTGACTGGTATAGTGTACAGGACCATCTGTGCAGAGTATGGGCTGGAAACCCTTAGGTCAAAGTGGGAAACACCTCCAAAGGTGGTAGAGAATGACCGAGCCAAGATCCTGTGGGACTTCCAGATACAGACGGACAGAATGGTAATGGCGAACCAACCAGACATTGTGGTGGTGGACAAAGAGCAGAGGAAAGCCGTTGTGGTCGACATAGCAATACCAAGCGACTTCAACATCAGGAAAAAGGAACACGAGAAACTAGAGAAATACCAGGGGCTCAGAGAAGAGTTGGAGAAAACCTGGAGGGTGAAGGCATCAGTGGTGCCTGTGGTCATTGGGGCACTCGGGGCAGTGACCCCCAAACTGGAGGAGTGGCTCCAGCAGATCCCAGGAAATACATCAGACATCTCGGTCCAGAAAAGTGCAGTTCTAGGAACAGCAAAGATACTGGGCAGAACCCTCAAGCTCCCAGGCCTCTGGTAGAGGACCCGAGCTTGGAGGAAAAAAGAGACTGCCCGCGGAGGGTGAGGAAGAGATTTTTTTATATATATATATATATATATATATAAACTGAGAAAAAAGTGTTTGAATGCAAAAATAGTAATAAATTTGAGACCCAAAAAATTCACTCGAATACTTTGAAGTGAAAAAAAGTTTTGAAGTTCATTTTTTTTTTTTGATTGAATCATTTTTGAAACATACGTTAAGCGGTGGGTGGAGTCATCCTCATTGGTTAGACATGTTTGAGTGACAAGTCTCTACACCAATGATGTTTTATTTAGGATTTTCTCTCAACTACCTGCAAGTCGCTATTTGCAATGTACCAGTGTGTCACAGGCAAGACTGAGCTTGATAGATTGATAGATTGGAAATGTTTTTTTTTCTGATTAAAGTGAAATTTTTTTTAATGAAAACTTTTTTTTTTCTTCATTGAAGTGTTGTTGATTTTGGTTAAATAATAAAGGCACACATTTACCTCCATAGTTTTCCCTCAAAATCAACAGAATTACAAACATTGTCCAGATATTGCTGAACGTGCCCTCTTGTGGCCAAAGGGCAGAGCTAATAAAAGAGACATAGGTCAGTCCTTACGTCGTCTCCTGTCAGACTGGAACCCTTGAAGCGAACACTGGCAGACTGAGACCTCTTTCTTCTTTCTGGGATGTTGGTAAAATGCCTCTGTGGAGATGTGAGGCCTTCTGCAATCCAAAGCATACATGAACCGCAGCACAAAACCTTGTAGTTTCTATTATTAAAGTTTTTGCAAAAAGAAAAACAAAAGAGGGAATTTGGTTGGTTGGATGTGTTTTTACTACCTGACGCTGAAGCTTCCAGGTCACTGGTGTGGATGGTGGAACCTGAAAAGGAGCCACCCAGAGCACCGTTGGACCTGCTCCCCCTCTGCTTCTGAAGCTGACTGATGGAATCCTCCAGGTTCACTCGCAGCTGCTCGGAGGAAAAATTGGAATAAATCCACTTTATTAAAGTCTGACCCCCAAATAGTCTTTGAATAACCTGTGTTTTAGAATCTTCTGTATCTTAATGTAAAACATATTGCAAAGTACAGTACTTGTTTGTAGAAAAGGTGCTATACAAATCAATAGGGCCGTCCCAATCCGATAATGATATTGGTCCGATATTACCCAGAAAACAAATATTGCATTTTATCGGACTGCATCTAAAATCACCGATATAAGCTCTCCGATAAAATGTTGCGTTCCAGCACTTCTATCCATAGGTGACTGTGGTTCACACTCTAACAAAGTAACCTATTGTTGCTGACTATTGTTCTCTGTTTGAGTAACATCACTTGGTGAATCCTTTTTTTAACTATCCACACTACAAAATAAGTAATAATAGCATGTATGATTAGTGCTGATATCGCAACGGATCAATATCGTTATTATGTCGGAAGTGAAAAAGTTGTATCGGGACATCCCTAATACAAATCAAGTTTTATTTAAAATAGTCCTGAGGGAAACACTGCAATTTAAAGAAAAGTAATCCAACATTAAGGACAAGAATTTAGGAAAAAAATCTACAATCACCAAAAATCTATTTCTCACAATCAAATGCTCTGTGTTCACTCTTTTTCAATCTCATCGCACATGTGTACAGTGACAATAAAGGCACTCTATTCTATTCTATGATGCCCCCACCACCACATCCCTTCATTTGTCATGTGCAAATTTACATTTGTTGTGTTTTTTTGTTTGCTTGTCTTCCAATTTATGTCTGTGCCACAGTCATATATCTGCACTATGATCATATGTTGGGATTTATTTTTGTTCTTACGAACTGCCATTCTATTGTGTTGCTGCAACATGTACATTTCCCCTCTGAGGATCAATAAAGGTCTATTCTATTCTATTGTATTAGTACTAAATCATTTTCTATAAGTTCGCCTGAAAAAAATATCAAGACTTAATTCTACTAACCCAATCTAATTTTATCCTACATAACAATATTCTTCATAATCATCTCATTCATCTTCTACAAAGTGAGAAATAGGGGGCAGTGTGTAACATGAAAAAGCGTGCAGTATACTCAGCGCTGAGTCATGTTGATTATCCAGGGTTTTGCTATGGAATGAATGAATACATTTAAGTATCATATATAATTAAATGAAGTGTACAGAGCAGGTTCCTCACCAGCGCCATAGCTTCAGCCTGGTCGTCTGTGTGCTCCCTGTACTGACCCAGCATCTTGTCGACTTTCTTCAAGTTCCTACTGGCGTCCTGCCACAGAGAGACATCAAGATCAATCACTTTAATAACACTATTTTTTTTTTTCACAAAGGTTTGTGGAAAGTGGTTAAGGTATCATAACTCTTATCTTTTTATAACAGTGAGGCCCAAAAAAATGTGATTTTCTGTTCCAAAGGGCCACATTATCAAAATTATTGTCAGCATTTAGAAAAACTACCAATCTGAGCTTTAATACAGGGGGGGGGGGGGGGGTATTCTTGTTGTTTTGTATGTGGTTTTTTTTTTGTCATTTCCTATATTTCTGTGTTACTTTTGCATATTTTTAAAGTCATCTTTTGAGTTTTTGAACTAAATTTGTGTAATTTTGTTGCAGTTTTGTGTGTGTCTTTGTTATCCCCGTGAGTATTTTTGTTGTCAATTTGTATATTTTCTGTAAATATGTCTGGGGTTTGTTTAGTTTTTTTTTGGAGTCATTTTGTATATATTCGTGGTATCATTTTGTGTATTTTTGTTGTCATTTTGTATAGTTTCCTGTAATTGTGTATGAGTTTTTTGGAGTCATTTTGTGTATTTTTGGACTCATTTTGTGCATTTACTTTTAAGGGCCGTACAAAATTAGATGGAGGGCCCATTTGTCCATATCTGCATTAGAACATAACAGAGGGAGTACAGGGATGTATGATATAAGAAAGATTATTGATGATTGATAAAAAATAAATAAAAAAAAGTCTGAATAATATGAACTGTTATCTAGGAAGTTTATCATTATTTGTGCCAGAGTAAATAGTCATCTTAAAGATGTAAATCCTTGTTTTAAGCAGAAATAAAAATGTGACTAAAAATGGTGGAAAAGGTGGTGAAATGGGATTTTAAAAAACACAGAAATTGGCTAAAAGTTGAAAACTGGAGAGGCCAAAAACAATTAGCTTAAACTGGCAAATAATTGGCATATTATAATCATGAATGTGGTTAAATTGGCAAAATGAAGCATGAAATATGGTGAAAAGTGTTTAAACGTGACAATAATGGGTCGACATATGTTTAGGCGCAAAAGTGACAGAAAGGTTTTATAAGTGTAAAAATGTGCAGAAAAGGCATTCGAATTTGGAGAAGTGGCTGAAATGGGAGCAATGTCGCAAAGAACACAAGTATGGCAAGAGAAAGTGATGAAAATAGGTTAAAATATGGCAACTTTGGTTTAGTTGCAGAAATGGGGGAAAAGAAGCATAAATTGTTAAATATATATATATATATATATTATTGGTTTCTTGAAGGCATTTGGCGACCGCCTCCCAGCGTCTCGCGACCCAAGGTTGAGAACCCCTGCTCTAGAGCACTAAAGATGTAACTTGTGATAGTTCATAAAGCCCCGTTTATGGCTTGAATGTGTGGGAAGCAGAAGCATAACAAAGCTTATGAAAGGACGTTTGTGGATAAGATCTGCACATATATAGTACATACATAGATACACACACATACCTGTAGGATGTTACCCAGGGTTCCGATTTCCTGGGTCAGGTCTGGAGCTCGCCCTTCAGCACCGTTATCAGCAAACCTGAGCCCGGACCGGTCTGACCTGCGACCCCGGGGCCTGCGGGTCCGTGTCCTGTCCGAGTCACAGTCACTGGATGTATCCATAGTTTAGAAGAAAGAGGATGGACGAAACTAGCCCAGGATGCTAACCGTTTAGGTGAATCAGATTAACTTTTTTAAGTGGGCTGTGTGTGCTTTGTTGAAATCCAATTTAATCATGTCAAACATATACATAATCGGTGTCGTTGTTACTTTAATAATCCGTGAGGACGTGTTGCTATCTGAGCCGCAGATTCCGACAATCCGAACCCTCCTGCAGCCGTCCTGTCACTCTCAGTCCGCAGCATTGTGCTGTTGTGACGGACGCTACCCATGGTTAGCAGGTGGACCCCCTCTAGTTGTGCTAAGTGCTAGCTAACCCAACAGAAACTAACTAAAGAACGAGTTTGTCCAAACTGTAAAAGCTATTAACAGTTAGGCTAAATAATAACTTTCGGAGCAGTAGTTTTCCCGTATGTAGGTGACAAATAGCAGCAGAACAGCCATCATCTCCACTGTGCTATGGCAACTTAAACTAGCCGCGTCTCCGAAGGAAAACAGTAAACCCTAGAGACACCGAGGCATGCCGGGAAATGCAGGCTAAACCCTGCAATCTACTGTCTAATCTACTGTCAGTGAACTACATTGTCCAGACGTTTGATTGTGCGCCACAGCTGCCGCTCCTCACGGCAAAAGAAAAGAAAAGAAAAGAAAGTAAAATATTGTTGTGTTTGATTGTAGTTTGTTTTTTGTTTTGTTTTATTTTAGTTTATTTTATTTAAAAAAAAAAAAAAGTTTTTACATGAACACACAGTGAGGAATAATTTAAATGATGTACCACCATTAAAAAAATAAAAAAGAACATTATGGCAAGTCATAATTATGAGTTAATTATGAGAAAGAAAGTCATAATAATGAGATACAACTTCATAATTGTAAGGACATTACTTTTAATGTAAATTTCCAAAGATACATACAAAAATGTGACAGTATTTATGTACGTCAACTATTTTTCTACACTATACCATGTGTTGAATTCTAAGAACTGAATAAAAAGTCAAAATATGTGTTTTTGAAGGAATTATTATTCAAAGTGTAATTAGGAATGGTAAAAGTCAGTGTCAGTAGACTGCTGCAAATGCTCAGTTTGTATCTTATAATTATGACTTTACTAACTTTTAATTATGACTTGCCGTGGTGATTTAATTTTTTTTTTTAGTGGCAGAAACAAGTTTCCATAACAATCTGATAATATATACATCAATCGAAATAACATAAATCTTTTTTTTTTTCTTTTTCTTTTATTTTAAATATAAATACATCCTATTTCCACAGTCATTGCCTATATAACTGCACCTAATATAGGCTTTAGGAATATTTCAGGGGTATCTAAGCTTTATGTTTAAGGTTTACCATCACAAGGACAACACAGATAAAGAAAGATATAAGAGAACAGCAAAATGATACACTAAGAAATAGGGAATAAAAGCAATAACAACAAATACTCTCAAGTTTAACAGTGTATCATACAAATGGTTAGACAATTATAGGATCAATCGTGCAAAAATTTTAATTCTGGGGTAGCAAACATTTATAAGAGTTAGAAAAGCTAGTGTAAAATAAAGCAGATGAAAAATAATAAAATGTATTTTCTAATATAGGCGAACTATTTCTCATCAAATCATCCACTCAAACTCTGCTTTCTTTGAATGTTGTGCAGCACTGTTTTTTTTTTTTTTATATAAGAAAACTTCAGCATTAAGATGAAAAGATGAATTTGCATTTTGGCCTTCCAAATAATTCCCTTTTTCTCAAAGCCTTTTTATATATTTTCGAGCCACTTTGGCCTAAAGATGATTGGACACTGACAGGAAGTGGTATTTGCCTATGTTATGTTCAGCCTGGGATAAAATCAGTCTTTATGATTGTACATATATTTCAATGATGTTAACAGAGCTATTAATACTTAAATATGTATTTTTTCCAACTTGGGGTCAGGACCCCATGTGGGGTCGCCTGGAATTTAAATGGGGTCACTTGAAATGTCTAGTAATTGATACATTTAAAAAAAAAAAAAAGTTGATTAGAAATACAGTTTTTCAATATATCATATACTTTTTTTCAAATTACAACAATACACAATTTTGAACACCTGTATTCAATACATTCGCTCTATTAAATATAAAGTTATTATTATATATAATAATGATATTAATACATACGCGGTCCCCAGGCCCCGCGGGCTTGGCCCCCTAATAATAGAAAAATGCAGTTGAGAAATATCTAAGCTGGTACAACTTGTCACTAATCCAGGCTACTCTATATTTATATTACATGCAGCATAACAAACATGATGACAAAGTGATTAAGGGTTGCCAGGAAATTCTTGATATCAAAAAAGTTGGGAACCACTCACTTATTAAACAAATCTGCTATATTTTCAGAATTAAAAATGAGGCATCTAAATGGTTTTGACTTTTTAGAATTTTTTTTTTGCCTTTGTTTTGTATTAAAACCAATAGTTTTATCATTAAAAAACCAGTAGTAGCAAATTTCTGCATTCCTACACAAGAGTGCCTCAGAAATCCAGCCTCCCCAGCAGCTGGAGACTACCTCCAGCCCACCACTGAGCTGCTGCTGCCCGCCCCACAGCATCACACCCAGTCATGGGGCCCTGTTGGAGCCAAACTGTGTCCACCTCTCCACTGCAGCTCTGCATTAGGGAATACTCTCTGCAAACAGGAGCCAAATATCTTTGACAGAGTGGATCTGCTGCTGCTGCTGCTGCTGCTGTGGACACCAGAAAGAGGACCACCACTGACCCTCCAGCATGGAGGTGGTAACAGCATGTGTGCTGCTGCTGTCTCTGGTCTCTCTGCACATCAGTGGAGCCTCAGAGGTCGACTCCTGCCCAGCCGTCTGTACGTGCTCCGAGTGGAACTACCACATCATCACCTGCTACGAAATCGATCATTTCCCCAGGTTTCCAGCGAGCACCAAGACTCTGTGAGTAGACGTGCATCTGTAAAAGTCATTCTGCTCCGTTTCTGACTGAAAAGTTCTCCTCAATGGTGAAAATTATGATTAATTTTCCACTGGGGACTGAATCTCTTAAGTAGTTATTCCTTTCAAAGATATTACATCTGTCAAACAAGTTGGTGAGGAAATTTCATCTCAAACTTTTTCTATTATTTATGACTGCATAACAATTGTAGAATTACCAACAATTTATCAAATAATGCATATAAAAATTCAGTCCAGTGGTCAAAAATGTCACCTCACACAAGATTGCAAAATGCTTGTTTATTATTACTGGTCTGTTACCTTAATTTATGTACTGATTTATTTGTTTAATTATTTTCTATTCAAGTTGTATTTCCATCCTTATAGCCAATCCGCACCAGACTTTAAGTTTGTTTGACTGAATATGGACCATTTTAAAAAGGAAAGCACTATTGAAAGCAAAAATGGGAAACCCAATAATATCTGTCAAGGATCAGGCAACAAAAATGTAAAACTATACTTCTACCACTGTTTTCATTCATTTGTATCTATAATAGCCTATTAATAATAGGAAAACCATCTCTACTGTTAGTGCTTCATAAGACTGCTGACAAAGCCACGTGCCTATCAGTTTACAAGCATAATATATATATATATATATATATGTATGTATGACAAGCTACAGCTACTATTATGAAATTATGTCTTTTGTTTTTCCCGCCACATAGAAATATAGACAAAGATCATAATATCTTGCAATTTGGGTTAAAAACATTGCAAAAGTTGTAAAGAAAGTTCATAAATCAGGGTTTTGACTGACCACAATTAAAGAGGTGTAACCTGATGAAGATTTTTTTGCGATGCTTCATATTAAAGAAAACGTTGGCTTAAGCCCAATAGTTAGTAGTGATTCTAAAGAGATGTGCATTATACGACTTCTGCAGCGTGATTTGAATTAACCTTTTTTAATTCTTATACTGACAAAGATTGTTAAACTCGTTGAAAACATTCTACACCATTTTTAAGGACATCCCTTTTCTTATATAGTCCACAAAAGGCTATTTTTTTCAGTGTATATGATTAATGCATGAACTGGTTTAAAAAAAAACATCTACTAGTGGTCACTAGTTTATTTCATATGTCCTCATAATGTATAGTTCTTTCTTTGTAATGTTTTACCACTGAACACTCGGAAAACGGTCAATAAACCTTGGGATGTAAATAATCAGCCAAAGAAATAAATTACCGTAAATAGATTGTGTGCGATAATGTGTTGTTGTTGTTGTTGTGCAGAGGCCTGAAGTTTTGTAATGACTTTAGACGGACCAAGATGTGAGTAAATTTGTATTACTGGCCTTTAGTTTCTCTCCTTAATAAGTGTTGACTGATAATTTATTTTATTAACCCATGCCAGCAAATGTAAAAAGGTTCTACATACTGTCTGTGCAAAAAATCTAAGATTGATGTGGAAAAATACACAATTGTAAGAGTTGTGTAAGAATGAGTGAAAACAAAATGTATATGGTGTGCATTTTTTCTTTATAGGCAGACAATAACTCTTTAAATTGGAGTATTTAGGAGAGAAAAAAGCCCAAACTGCCCGCAGTCCATCAAAAAATACATCTTTCGTTTAAAATACAGAACTAGGATTTAAACATTTACCATGATCTCTACAAACCCTAAGATTCACTTTTAAGTAACCTACAAAAACACTTGTAGTGCTGTCTTTTAGTCAGCACAAAATGAATATGTGGGGGTGTGTGGGGGTGCTTCCATGTGTCACTGAGAGTCAGTGAGGTGGAGAGGAAAGCGAACTCAGGAGCCGACGTAGCGTGACACTCGCCTGTGTCTGGACGCCGCATTCAAATACAATATTTACCTTTTGCAGCACATTTCTCAAACACGCACTGCTCCATTTGAGAATAATTAGGAGGTAAAAAAAAAAAAAAAAAGACCTCAAGGGAGAGAATGGGGGGCAAAGCAGTTCCAGTCCTAAACAAAGCTCCCAGCTCTTGGACTGGGAATTGAACGTTGGTGATATTTGTTGTCTATTGAAGGCAACTGAAAATGGGAAAAACCTAATGTTTTTTCCTTGAGTGGTACCAGCTGAGCACGTGGATCAAAGGATGAGAAAAACCAGTGGGATGTCGAACACGATGAGCTGTAACTAGAATTAATGGAAACGCTGACAGCTTTCCTGCTAACAATCAGATTAAGTAATGGAAATGGTTACAATTACATTCTGTGCTAATTTCTTTACATGTGTGAGAGAAAGCATTCTGGAATTATAACAACGTTGAGACTTGGAAGCTTCGTCACATAAAAATAAAAGCACATTTCTTTGGAGAAAGTTTGAGTTGAAAGTTGTCGCAGAACCTGTGAGTGACCATCTTCACCAGAGCATGACAAAGCCTGTGGTAAACACCACAATGCTGACACTACTCCAAAATTTGTGGCGTCTGCCCACTTCAAACTCAATCCCCAACCTGTTTGTTTTCCACGGGTTTCTATCCTAAACGACAAATTGAGGTAGTAATTTTCTCCTTAAGCTTATGAGATGGGCTCATTGGTGTTTTCTCTGCACTCTTGAGGGAAAATGCACGTTGGTTATTTGGATTTGAGTGTGGCGGGGGTGGCGGCGGCGAAGCAGCATGGCTGACTGGGGTGTTGGGTGTCAGCGTCTGCTCTGTGTCCCTTTGTTTGTTTGAATTTGTCAAATCGTGTGCGGCGGGCGGTGCTCTCGTGTCTACTGACTGACTGACTGACTGACTGACTGACACCCCCACCTCATAAGAGAAGGAATCAGTCACATGGTCCAGGTCTCACACATGTGAAGTAGTCTATTGTTCCTCTGATGGGCCAAAGGTGTATGAATGTGGTGAGCTTTCAGTGAGTCGCTGCCCGTTTCCTCAGTTGACATGCACAGATGTTGTTTGTAGCGATAGAATGCAGTGGCTGGTCATTCTTACTAGATTCATTAGATTACTGCTCTTTGTAAAGGTAAACATGCCTTCGTATCGTACACACTCATCAACGTTGCTATGCATGTGGCTAATGTTGAGGTGATAAAAGTTTTTAGACGGAACGATAAGTTTGTGAAGAAATCCTTCCGTCAAAAGCAAGGCTGAGTTTGAAATGGCATATTTCATACTATGCACTACAAACTCAATGAGTAGACTGTCTACTCTACTGAACATACAAGGTATGGTTAGGACTGTTAAGGCTCAAACATACTCGGGTGGACCTCGCGCACAACTGACTCAGAGCTTACATACTTGGGAGCACCACTGCGTAGTAGTTTTCAATTAAAATCCTGCATGTCCCATGATTCTTAGCGCTTCTCTGTAGTCCTTGCACTCCTGGGACATGTTTTAACAGTGATGCTACTGTTGTAGCTCGTCTGCCAGTCTCTCCTCTAAGCTCGCGTTCATCTCTCCTGCTCTGTTTCACCAGGAGGGTGAAATGCAGGTGGGTGTTAGATTCAGGAGCGGATTCACCAAGATCTGAAATAAAGGGTGGTAAACCAGTTGCTTCCCTAAATCCTTTGGTGACGCAGTTTCCTCACCTGCTGAGAGGAATTCACTAAGATTGCAGCAATAATTAATGCAAGTGCAGAAGTGGTGGAGACCGCCCTATTTAAATGAGCGTTTTGTAAGTGTTACGTTGAACATGGCGCGTGAAGGAGAGCTGAGTGCGCGGAAGAGAAAATATACATTTGAAGCAGCAGAATTTGAGGTGTAAGTAGAGGTGTAACCATTTGAGTAAATATGAAAAGTATTTGATTTTTAAAAACAAAATAAAAGTTACTGGAGTTATAAAATAATTGTGTTTTAATTTTTTTCATTTTACCCAGGTGGCTTTTTGATACAAACTGGCCAACTCTGTCTGCAGATGCCTTTCTCAACATGGTTAACATCACCAAAATGTGAGTACTGATTCTTCATCTAAGCTCACATTATCTCATTATTGTCCAAACGAAACCTGTCGTCTAAAACATTCCTCTCCACGTTCCAAACATCCTCTCTATCCCTTTCCCTTCTGTCTCCGACCCTGCACATCATACGCTCTCTGTTATGCATCACAACTGGGCACCTAATCACATCTGGAAGAGACGTTGCATTCCTTTATTAGGAATGTTAGTCCTTTCAACCACAGTATGGATTTAGACATTTGCTTGGAGGCTGTGCGAGTGTGGTGGTGGTTTCAGACTCTGAGTAGTGGTGGAGTTTCTGTGTGGAGGTAAAATATACACTGGTGCCCTGATTCTAAGGTGCCAAGTTGGACATCTGTGTCTTTCGTCGTGCATATATGAAGGTGGTCAGGGGGATTTGCGTAAAGCTTAAAGCACCAAACGTGATACATAAGCAGTGTTTCTTTTTCTTTGTTCATTCCTCAAGTGAACGCATACGTTAAAAAACCAATACAATGTCAGTCAAAATCTAAAGGATCACTAATTTGGGCTATGCTGAATATGTGTTAGACATCTTAGGGATCTCGCGCTGAGTTTGTGCAGTTTATTTTAAGAGCATACTTCTTACCAAGTAATAACAAATGGAAGCAGAGTGACTGATGACTAGGTAATGAATATGTGAGGTGCATACCTGTAAAATTACCCATGACTAGAGGTTTTAAAGCAAAGGCGGGCTGATAAATTCAGGAAAGAGGTGCAGACTGTGGGATCGGTTTTAGCACCACACACATTGGTTCATTTATAAAAACACGTCTCGTGTAACACTCTCCCATCGGCACAGTGCTTCCATTCTTTAAAGGTCAAGAAAAGTCGTTATTTTTATATTACAAAGACCATTTGTTCAATAGATTTGGTTTAGGCTTTGATTGTTTCTTTCAGATATATGTCAGTGGATGCGAGGCTGCAGAAGCTCGAGAGGCACTCGTTCTACGGCCTGAAGAAAATCATCCACATGTGAGTAACTACAGGAAAAGGCCACACTCTATATTGATCTTTGTCATCGATTGGGCTGTTCCACTTGCTCTCTAGAGTGAGAGGAAAAATGCTTACATTTGAACCTTTGCAAGCAGAGAAAAGAAAGAAGAAGAGCTTAGATCTCTGACGGAAGCAGGTTTATTTAATGCTTACGAAACTAGTAAAACAAGGACAGAGGCTGGTGCCTGTCACTCATGTTTCTGTTGATTGTTTAGTGCTGTAGAGATAACAGAGATGGGATTTTATTTTGTGTGCATTTATTTAATGTAATGTAAAGTACTTCTGCCTTTAAAATAAATTCCTGTAATTAAGGCTGTCACTTTAATGTGTTAATTGTGATTAATTCATTACAGGAAAAAATAATTCGCTAAAAAAAATAACGCAGATAAAGCAGAACTAAGTAACTTTTTCACCTCGTAGTCCCTGTGAGGGCAATACAAGTGTTAGTGGGGTAATTGGGGGGTCTTTCAACTCCCCCCACTGTCAATGGCCAGAAAACCGCACTTGCAACTTTCCCTGCCTCCGACCCGGTGGCAAGACGTACTGCTTTACGTCAGCCCAATAAAAACTAATGCTAGATTGCACACGATTGTCTACAAATTCACTTTTCTCAAACTTATATCATGGTGGAGCCTGCAAAAAAAAGGCAGAGAAGACCTTTGTCCGAGGAACGGAGCAACTCCATGCAGTGACAGCTCAGCACTGTCATCACGGCAACAGGCACGCACACACACTCACAACCCAGCGCTCCATCAGGCAGCACACACACAAATATCCATCCATCTATCTATTTATCTATCCATTTTCAGAGTCGCTTTGTCAGCACACAAACAAACACCTCACACACATTTCCACTCTCACTTCCGTATTACTCCCACATCATTCATTTATTTGACTTGTCTCTCTTCCTCATACTATTCACATGGTCACATGACACTATATGTGTTAAAGCACCCTTAGTGTCACTGTTGCATTAGGATTTTTCAGTGATCGGTTGCTACCGTCTTGGGAGATAAAGGTGCGCAATTGCGCATGTAGCTGTGGGGTGGGGCAGGCGGCGGGGGGTGCTGAGTTTTTACGACAGTGACATAACCAAAAGGTACCTTTAGAGGGAGCGCTGAGTGCAAGTAACTTAGTTCTGCTTTAATCGCCTTTGTTTTAGCACTAGAACAGTGTGGAACCTTCACATTTCAAGAGTTCCTGGTATACTCATAATACTGATGCATAAACTACAACACAAGATGGGAGCTTGCCAAACTGCTCAACTTAGTTTGCATTAATTTTGGCTTTTAAAAACACTGGATGGAAAACTGAAGCCTAATTGTGTGCATATTGTGCAAAAAAGAGTTTGCTTTATCACCAGAGCTTTGCAGCCTTCGCTACCGCCTCAATGCTAAACATGTAGCAGTTAGCGCGGACACTCGGACAGTGCTAACCGCAACATGCTGCAAAGACGACGTGTCTGACAAATGAACAAACTCACTGGATAAATATTATCTGAAGGCGAGAAAAAGCAACAAATTCAGTGTCAAAAAAATGTTCTTACTGTTTATGATGTGTGAACTTATAGCATTACATATTATGTTTTATTTTATTTGTGTTTTCTATTATTTTGAGATTGACAAATGTACACAGCAATATGACACGCAGTCCTTGGGACTATAGTCTCAAATACAGAGGAATATAAATAGCTATGCCTGCATCTGTTCCAGTCTGTTAAAAACAAACAATAAATGACTTTATGAAGCCACTTTGTTATATATAAATGTTTTGATCTGCCACAATAATGTAATTTAAATGAAAATACTTCAAGTTGAGGATGTTTCTCAGCAATTTTTAGGTGCAATTAAAAAAAAATGAATTAGATTAATTAATTACAGAGCATGTATAATTAATCACACCTTTTTTAATCTCTTGACAGCACTACCTGTAATAAAACATAAGAAACAATACCTCATGAGTACATGTATACCATTAGTTTTTGACATTTTTTAACACAAAAAAGTAATCATTTGTATATTTTCAGAAATTTCATAGATGTTTGTTTTATCATTTCCTTTTTATTTATTAATCTGTTTATTTTTACTATAGATTGTTTCAAAAAGAGGTCAAATCGTGCTTGGTAATTACCCTTTTTTTTCTTCTCTCTTTGGGCATAAAGAGATAATATTTTGAGTTTGTTTTTTTTTTTTAATGTCAAACAGTAATTTTTGAATACAAACTTCATGTATAGTTGTGTAAGATTTTAAAGTCAAAGTATGGTCACTAGGATTAACACTCAAATAATTATGAATAAATGTTGTCTAATTCAGGAAAGAAGTATAGAAAGGCACTGGAAAAAAGATGGCGTTTTTAAAAATGTTATCCTTTATTTAAATTTAACACATTCAGTTGTGATTAGTACGGCTTTTTCTTTGATGGCGAGGATTAGCTGACGGCCTGAACTTCTACAGTTAAAGGTTGGAGACGTTTGATGAAAAAAAAAGAAATTTTCTCAAAATAATCCTCACAAATTATTCACAAAACTCGTCGGTGTAGAGAGTTAAAAAACAACTTATTTGGTAGAGAAAGACTTCTGGTTTAATCATGGTCAAGGTTAAGCTCTCTGTGTTGAGCTACGTTAGCCTAGCCTAATGGAAAGTCTACATTAGCTTAGCCTACTGATGTTTCACAGAGGTTAGCATTTCTCTCTAGCATACGTTTTCAAATGAAAAGAAAGTTAACTTTTAACTTGTGTGAGGGTAACAAACCAGGCTGTAGTTAGGTTAAGATTCAAAAGACTCATTAGTTTGAGTTTCCATTGTTTAGCATTAATATTCCGTAAATTTAACCCAGGCTTAAGCCAAAATAGAAAAATAGTGATATTAAATTAAAAATTGCTAGGCTAAATCCACTTTACCTCTTCAGTCATCTTCCCTGGGCTCTACCTCAGGGGAAATAAACTAGCAAAGTGCAATTTATTCCTAATTATGGGGAACGATTTGCAGCAGAGCCTTGTGGCGGACCACACAGTCTCTGACGAAACACTTCCCAGCCTTATATATATTACTAAAACCTGCATTCACTGTGTGAATAATCTCCTCCGTGCCACAGTATCCAGACAACACATCGCTTTGCAGGCGTTCAATTTGTCCTTACTCAATAATAGGAGCATATGTAGCCGTCTGAGACGCCAACTGTGATCAACAGCTACAGAAATTACTTGGCGTGGCTTGATGCATCATTTGGCTGTCAATGCTCTCCTAATTACTTCGCTCGTTTCTTATGAGCAGCGTAAACTCATGAAAAAAAAAAAAAAACCCAGACAGAAGCGATAATTCAAGCAGCACTCTGAGGACTGTATTTGTGTTCCTGGGCTGTATTTTGGATCTCAAGGGGCTATTTGCCACTGATTGGTGTGGTGTAGTGCCATAAATTAGATAATGGCATCTCGCTCAGGTTTCCTTCAGGGTCAGACAGACAGACACAAATTAATGCCGTGCTTCCTGTTGGCTGCTTTAGCTCGACAGCAGCTGTGGATCAAGGACTCGCAGTCGGAGCCGCAAAATTTAAAAGGGGTTGGATGAAGTTAAAACTGTGCCACTGTCAAATGAAATCTGCAAAGCCTTAAATAGTCTAGGGCAGGGGTCTGCAACCCGTGGCTCTGGAGCCTAATGTGGCTCTTTGACTCTTTTGCAATGGCTCCCTTTAGCTTAAAAAAAACTATTGAAATAAAATTGTTTTTTTTGTTTTTTTTACAGAGGCTATTAATGATTAATGACAAATGAAATCAAGATATAACAATTTGTTAACCTAAAATATATCACGTTGCGCGATGACTTGGCCACCTTCCTACTTCACCTCCTGCAACAATCAAATCAAATTAAATCAAACATTATTCTATATAATTTTACTTGTATAGAATTTAATACACTGTATTGTCTTCATTGAGAAGGTATTTTTTTTGGCTCCAGGAGGACTTTAATCCAGGTGAGATGACATAAAATGGCTCCTTTGAGAGTAAAGGTTGCAGACCACTGGTCTCGGGACTATAATATGTTGTTGTTTGTAATACTATAGTCTTCTAAATTGGTAGGTGTGGAAATTAGTTTTTGTTGGTGTTTGTCGGTTAAAAACCAAGAATAGCCAAAGGATTACCTATTGGCTTTATTTTGTATGTGAATTAAAAAAATGTGTCAAACTCATGGCCCAGGGGCCAAATCCGGCCCTGTGGAGCATCTAATTCGGCCCGCAGGGGAAAGTAAAAATGACAGAAAAAAAATGAATCATTGTGTAAATGAAACTCAACATTATTTGAAGGGGCTCACAGTTTTACCGATGCTTATATTGCATGATTGCAGTCATTTTTAATGTTAAACTGTTGGAAAAACACAAAATCCTTCAATTTTCCTCAAATATTTCCCTTAATATACTTGTATTTATCTGTACATTTGTGTTTTTGTACATGTGTATTATTTTATTACTTTTTTCCAAGAGGTGTGCACTTGTAATGAATCCTTATTTAATTAACAATATTTAATTTTATTATGTACATTTTCTTTTCTTTCTTTTCGTGTTTGTTCTTTTCATTCAATATTCTGGAGCATCTGTAAAAAAAACAACCTATATACTCCTGGGATACATAAAGTATACCTGATTCTGATTATTTAAAGAGAATTAGGTCACAAAATCTAGGAAATTTAAAGTAAAGATTGTCCTTATTGGGACTGATAACCACACTTATTGCTTAGATATTGTCAGTTTCTTACAACTAAATAACCTCTGCCTCTAAAGCCTAAAACACCTTCTTATATGAGTCGTATTATAAAATAATAAATGTTTGAATTCACCACAACAAGTGATGTACATTAAGCAAAGATTTGAACACCTCTCCTTTGACAGTTTTTTTTTTTTATATATATATCATATATATGCATCAAGTGTTTCTGAATCATATATAATGTTAATAGGAGGCACTCTTTTGGCTTTGTGTTTACAGAGAAATACAAAACGTCAAAAGTCTGACATACATTGATCCAGAAGCCTTCAAACAACTACCAAGTCTAAAGTATTTGTGAGTATTTTTATCGGTTGCCTTTTGTCTTGTTTAAGTCCAAACATAAAAGATTGATTTATTTTTACGTGCATCTATTAAGTCTCTATTGAAAAGTTTGTTTAAATGCCAAATGTGACTCATGCTTTGGTTTGAGTCTGATGAAGTTTTACAGTTTTACAAATTAAATGCCAACCATAAATTAGTTTGACTTTTAGTCGACAGCATTTAGTCGTATTTTCCCTCACAGTCTACAAAAATCTAATACATTAATGATGCCATCACTGGTTGAGCCCAAACATGCCCAAATCTGACTGGAGCTGTACAAGCTGGGTATTGAAGAACTGTAGCTGTAGAAAGCTAATGTAACATTCATTTAATATTTTGATGATCTGTTTTATGACCAAGAAGTTTAAGCTGTTTATTTATCTATATTTATTCCTTTTAAGGGGGATTGTCAACAGTGGTCTCACGTCTCTCCCTGTACTGGGAAACATCCAGTCGAGTGGTGTCCACTTCATGCTGTAAGTCATTTTCATTGTTTTGTAAAAGCTGTTGTAAAATCGGTTACATTGAACAATGATTTAGGCTACAAACAATTTTATATCAATATCAAAATGTCTTTGTCATTACAACCTTTTGCCGTCTTTGTAGATGTGTCAGTTCAAAGGTCAAAACAGACATTTTTAATACAATATTGATAAATCGTTTGTTCATTATAATCATTTGCTACAATTTAGGAAGTCAGGAGGGGTGTTTGACAAATACGGCCTCAATAGTTTAAATTCACAAACTGTATCTGTTAGTGTCAGCAAACACACAAAGAGCAAAAACCTCTGCCAAGAACTGAATATCCTTTTTATCTGGATCAGTGATCCTGATAATGATACCATGATCATTCATTTTAAAGGCTTGGAAGAAATTTATATCCCCACTAATAACAATACAGTACGTCCAAAAGTAGGGATGTAACGATTCACTCAACTCCCGATATGATTAGATTCACGATACTGGGTTCACGATACGATTCTCTCATGATTTATTTTACAAAATGGGACTGTACACAAATGATGATTGAAAAATATTCCTTTATATAAAATACTGTACTATTTTCCTTTTATTTTTCATTGTCAAAAAAATCCCTTGATAAACTATCCAAAACAATGCAATTTAACTAAAAATAAATCTTGAATGAAATAAATAAAGGAATAATACAAATTAAGAAGAAGCCTATTAATTTAAATGCTGGTTCTATATTAAACAATACAAAAACTACATAATAGTTTGTTTTTTTTTTAAAAGTGCAACTGAAAATATTTTTTGTGCTTTAACAATTGGACTTTTTTTAAAAAAAAAAATTACACTATTTATGTCAGATATTTGTTTGAACCAGCAGATGGCGCTGGTAACCCAGTGGTCGGTTGCCATGCAGATATTATAGCAGTGAAGAAGAGATGCTATGCGCTAGCAGACAGAGCTAATAGGAAAACGTGATTTTTACAGATATTCACGTAATATTACAGATATTTTTTCGGTGCTAAAGGGGTAAGGAATCAATTATGAACATGTGTAAGAGTAGAAGGCGGCCAGAAAGAAAGTAGTAGCAGATTCCGCCCGCTGCCTCAGCATTTGGACAAGAGAAGGATAAATATATGTTTAAAAAAAGTACTGCGATTCAATTTTCAGAAAATCGATATCAACCGTGATACCTGTGAATCGAATTTTAACTGCCTTACGATTAATCGTTACATCTCCATATCCAAAGTATGGGCACCCCCATTTTTTCAAAAAAATAGCGACGAAACATGCAATCCAGATCCAATCCTGATGAAAGTCAGTGAGGGAATTGTGAGTTTTTCAAACCGATCCAGAATAACTACATTGATCCAGATCCTCTCCAAAACTGTTTAATGGTCTATTGTTTGGTAATATTTTGTCAAATCCATTAAGTACTTTTAACGTAATCCTGCGAACAGACAAACAAACAAATAAAATGAACCCGCGCTCGTTTAGTGCAGACTTTCGAAAACGGCCGATCGGATCCGTACGTCTCCACTGAGACACTGTTCAGAAACAAACACGGTTTTCTGAAGTATGTTGGTCAGTCTGATTGTGTGTGTGTGTGTGTGTGTGTGTAACTCTTCCAGAATGGATATTATCAGTCCTTCACAAGAATATGACAATCTAAGCAAGACAAACTTGAAAAGAGGAAGAAAACTTGGAAAAAGCTTTCCTGCAGATTACAACCTTATTATCCATTCCTTTTTTGGGAATTCACAGTGACTCAAAGTGTGGTTTCCAATTTTCACCAGCATCCCCTCCAACCTCTACCTAATTCTTAAATCACACCTAAACAAGGCTCAGTGATAAAAGATGGCTTAGGATTTGAACTCTCAATTGTTTGCTTTTCAGCATTTTCACTAGAATTTCCAGGTTGATCTGAATTCGATCTATTACGCAAATCAACACCCACTTACTCGCCTTCCTTCCTGGTGTGGTAATACTGTGTTTATAGGAAGAAACAACAATAAATGACATTTTCCCTCATTCTTCTTCACAGTTAGACAGAGGTGTAAAGAGTACTGATATATCCTACTCAAGTAGAAATACTGTTACTTGATTGAAATTGTACTCAAGTACAAGTAAAAAAAGTAGCTCAATTAAATAGCAGTTAGTACTTTAAGTAAAAGTTACTAGTTATTTTCACCATTTTTTGGTTATAAATCTTGTAACGATTCCCTTGTGTACATTAAACATCTCATGTATAAACTTAAAAAGGAAGAAACCAAATCTTAACTTAATTTATTTTCCACAAATATATCTGTATAAAATATGTTTTTTTTTTTTTTTTTAATAAAATAACAGCTATGAATTCAATTCACAGTTCTACAGTTATAAAACTGAAAAAAATAACCTTTATTCAATGTTTTATTTTGGCGTTGTGCTTTACGTTTAATCTGGTAGGTCGGCTATGATGTGATGCATTTGATTGTTGTCTGGTCGTTTCATTTTTTTGTAGTTTCACAATGTCTGTTGTTCATTTTAAAACAAAAAAGAACAATTTTTTCAGTAACAGTTGGGTGTAGGAATGTAACAAATTACTTTATTTCTTTTAAAACGTACTTAAGTACAAGTAAATATACTCAAAAAGTACAAGTACCCATAAAAGCAACTCAATTACAGTAACGTGAGTACTTGTAATTCGTTACTTTCACCTCTGCAATTAGAGCTGAATTTTTACTGTTAGACTTCAATCTTGTTCTCTGCTCTGTGTCCTTTTGCAGTGATATTACTGATAATCCCTACATCGCAGAGATTCCACCCAATGCCTTCCGTGGGATCACCAGCGACAGGCTGACAGTGTGAGACATAAACACAAACATGTGCATTTACTTGAAATGACTACAAGCAAAATGTGGTCATCGCAGCTAAAGAATCAAGCATTCAGTTCTTTGATCTCAAATCCAAACCTTGACAAAGCCACACGAAAGCGTCAGAACCGAGTCATCAAACCTCGCCTTAATGGCACAGAGATATAGTAATATAGTAATATCATGAACCACAGATCGTTGTCTTGCAGAAGGCGATCTGTGTGTGGTTTGGTTTGGGAAATGTAGTGCATCCGTGCACATGCAGCCAGAATCAAACCATAATAAGGGAAGTAAGTGGACCACTTATCATTGTCACTCACGTGTAGGTGAAAGGTCAACAATTGGAAAATAGTTATATCGAGGGTTGTACTTTACATTTTGGGTAAACAACCTCCTTTTTTTTTCCTGTTTCAGCAACTTGTACGGAAACGGACTGAAGAAAATACATCACCACGCCTTTAACGGTACCAGGTTAGATCAAGTGTAAGTATTGAGTTCAAACACTGCCATAGAATGATTTATTCGAATTTGTAAATGCCAAGGACTGTAAGAAGTCTGGCTTTTTTTTGGAGAAATAAAAGCTTCATCTCCTTTTTTTTCACCCCCCCAAAAAAAACCAAGAGCCCCCGAATGTCTCGAGCTCTAGCCAACAGCTGATTAGCTGCGTTTGAAGAATGGAAACAGAAAGCTTGGACAGCTTTTCTTGGACTAAACAAAGTGTAAATTTAAAACTAATAAAGGGTCATATCTCATTTAATCTGTTCAAAAAACCTCAAAAGCTTATTGTTATACCAGAGATTGTGGGATTTTTACAACTGTGCTCTCCTGTTTGCAGCCTTAATGTGAACCCACCTGGCTGTTGAAAGAACCACAAAATCAAATAACAGCAATTCCCCCCAACTGAATATTTATGAAGCTGATTGCGCCTTTTTATGCGCTTTTGCATTCTTATGAACCCTTTTCTGTGATATTGGGTTTTATTATATCTGGTAAGCCTTTCTGAAAACCGTCAATTTTGAGGCTTTCCAATTATTCCCAAAATTACATTACGCAGCAATGGATTAAACCATTTCTGACATTTGGGATGGCGTATTTCCTTACCCAAAATTGCATGACAAAAGCACTGAGCTCAAAGTTGGGTCTCACCAGGCCTTCTCATATGTACCCAGAATGAGTCTAAGCCCAGCTCTTGATTAGCAAGTCAATGTTCTCATTGGAAAATATGTTTCGAAAAGTGAGCATCAAAAGAGAAGTATTAAGAGCTTGATTTTCTTGCATATCCAGGCATCCACAAAGAGGGGTTCAAACTTTACGTTACTGAGAAGGTCCTTTTTGTGTGTGTCAGCTATTTTTTTTTTCATGTCATCTTCCTTAGAATTCAACATCTCGTCTTTTCTTTTCAACACCAATGCTCAGCGCCGGTTCTCAAAAAAGCCCAATAAGGCCATTGGAGTGTTAGCATACGGGTGTTTGTTTTGGCTCCTGATTCAGACCGAGGGAATAAGTAATCCCCGCGCAGCGTGACTAACTCAAACACACTTCTCTCAGGTCTGTTTCCCTTATTAGATTTAAAGGATTAGAGGTGATGTGTGTTAAGGGCGCGGCTAGTTTGACGACTTTATCCACTGTATCTTACGCAGCTAATTTGAATCAAATACACAAGTGGGACATTTTTTTTCCTGTCCCGTCTCCCCCTGAAATAAGAGGAAATAAACACATGCCTGCTTTCAAACTGTCAATCTGAGTGAAACCTGGGATCATCATGTCAATGATAACACATACATTTATGCTTTCCTGTCCAGAGACCTTCACAGGAACACTCATTTAACCAAGATGGATGACTTGGCATTCGCGGGAGTCATCAGCGGGCCCATGTATCTGTACGTACCAAACATATTCCAAACTCTATCCATTTACATTGGAACGTTAAGGTGCATTGCTTCGATACGTATGTGGGGATTTTAGCACCGTCATTGGCTATTTATGATTCTGCTAATTACATAAAAACAAAAATAACTCCTAATAACTCATCTACCCTCGTGAAAAAATATGTAATTGATCAATCTGATTTTGATGAAACATTTATTGCATATTTAGGGGTTGTAGACTTGTTTCCAGGCTCCTGAGGGTAGCAACACAATAGTCAACCAGAAGGGAACAATTTTCTAACCTTACATATTTCTTTTTGGCCCTTTAGAGAGAATAATAAATATCTACAATGTAAGTGTGCAGAACCGTTTCCTCCTATATGCAGATAATGCAAAGACTCAGGGTCCCTTAGCCATTGGTCATCAAAATACATAGCAGTTTATTGTATTTTTTAGTTAGCCAAGTATTTATTGGTGCAAAGTTTCACAGTTTTAATGTTTAATATTATTAGTTTTGACCATCCCTCGATTGGTTTTGCTCTCCCCAATGCATTAACTCAGTTCATCCTCATACACTCACTGTATTTTCTTAGTATGGTACTTTGTATTAGGCAGGATATGGTGGGCAGCAAGTTTACACAAGTGTATGCAAAATGCAAAACTGGGATTGGAAGTAGTTTAATGAGGCCAACTTTACAACGTGTACAGTGCAATCATCTAATACAATACTGCTGGAATAATTGAAACAGAGCAGAATAAAGCTATTGAGGAAAATAGATGCCTGTTAGTAAAGTTAGTCAGAGGGTAGTTTTGTTATTTGAAACAAATCACTTGTCAGTTTAATGTTTGCATGGTCGAGAACAGACAAACCTGTATATTACAATGGCACACATTGTGCATTGTGTTTCCCAATAGGAGAAATTGAGTAAAAACATATAAATCGCACAGAAACATTCAAACCAACATCCACCAACACCAAAAGTGTCAAAAGCCCCAAAGGCAGATTTGTTTTTAGTGCAAAACACAGATATTAAAAACAGTTTTAAACAGATAAAAAATACCCTCTATTGTCCCTGCTGTGCATACGATTAAGCAAACCACTCACGCTGCTGCTTAGATCCAGCCACTAAATGCCAGGGAAGCTATCACATGGTTTGGATGCAGGCCTTCCTTTTTTCCCCCCGAGGAACATGTGTGAGGTCAAACTTCCTGAAATGACTAAATCAGACCAACACTTAAATGATCTGTGCAGATCTTTTATTCAGCATCACACAATGAGCCTCAAGAGAGGTAAAGAAAGCTGAGGATAGTTAATGGAGAAGAAGTGGGAGTACAGATGAAATACTGCTTCCCTTAGGTTTCAGTATTAAATAACATTAAAGCAGTGAGTCTTTACCCTTTATCTGATGGACAAAAACACACTGACTGACGTTGACATTTATACAAACTGCAACACAACAAAACAAATCAACTTTGATAACCAATCACATCGACACTAATGAGCACGTTGACTTTTGTATGCAATCCTCTTCAAATTTGATCAGCCATTAATTTGATTATAAACAGAATAAAGCACCTCTTGAATAGGGAGAGAAGGTAATCAGGAGATGAGGCACACCTGAGTGGAAACAGGAGAGATACATGCAAATGTGAATGAATTACCCAAAGACAAAGACAGGAAATTAACTCAACACATACTAACTTATGACAAACAAACTAAAGCAAATAAACGCCTAAATGAAGAAGCACACCGGTGCTTGAACTCACAACCTGCCATACAGAAGACAGAAACCAAATACCTGTGCCACTTTGTAGGAAAAAATTAACGCAAAAACCATCCACGTAACCCTAGACCATTAAAGACCATTAGCATTGTTTATGGTCAAGAAGTGTGCAAAAAGATAATGCAAAAAACAAACTAACATTGGAACACATTGAATAACATCATGTCCACCGTCACAAATTTGCTCATGGCATTGTTTCCTCACATTTTCGAGCTAAATGCTATTGGCCGTTGAGCGTGTGCTCATCTAGATAAGTGCAGTGCAGTTATAGTAAAGGATAATCCAAAAAGTGCTCAGTCATTTCACAATTTGTGAGCTCAGCAATACATGTACAGTATTTCTGTGGAATATAATTGTGTGTTTCCAACTTATCGTACTACCCGAGAACATGTTGGATCGCCAACGTACTGTATTATCGTGATCCTGCTTGTGCCATGTGTCAGCCTTTGAGGACGGACTATTCCAAGGTCAAGCAAATGTCTAAATCCAATATCCCAACACCCATAATGTGAATTCCAGATATGTATTACAGTGTAAATGTGCTTTTGGAAAATGTTAAATCCATAAATTATAGCCTCTATCACCTTATTGCTAAGGCTGATACTTCCTGTTAATGTGTGTGCAAACTCCTGTGGGACAGATGGATTAAATTCTACATAAAAATTCTGCAAGTTATTGGAATAAAAGTCAATTTCCACATTTGCAGAACACCCTCTTTAGAACATGCCTTTCACAATAAGAGCCCTCGACATGGGCTATACACTTAAACGTTAAGTATACAATAATTTTACAAATGCGCATGAAAGACCACGTTTATTATTTCAAGCTAAAATCTGCGTCTCTAAAACTAAAGGAAATACTTCCATGTTCGGTTTTGTCCCCAAAACTTATTTGGATTCAGTGGTGCAATAGTTTTGCTTACAACAAAATGCAAAGGCATGATTTTACGGGTCAACTTAAAAGGGAATTATTTTTTCTCTATGCGCACCCTATAGTCTGCCTCTATGAAAAACAAAAACAAATGTACCTGTATGGTCTTTTACATTTATGCCCTTTATTCTCTCCTTAACTTTCTTCCTGTCATTCAGAGATGTGTCCCAGACAGCCATCACCTCCCTTCCCACTACAGGCCTGGATGATCTCCGGAAGCTGCAAGCTCATAACGTTTTTGCGCTCAAGAAACTTCCGCCTATAATGACCTTCAAAGACCTCACAGACGCCAATTTGACATACCCGAGCCACTGCTGCGCCTTCAAAGACTTCAAAAAGCAGCAAAGGTGAGCTTCAGCCAAGTCCCTAACGATTTGTTTAATAACCAGAAGGACCACGAATGATGAAGACACATCAGAATGCATGTGTATGACTGTATGTAATCTGTGTATTTGAATCACCCACCACAGTGAGTGCTGGCAGCTGGGCTTTTAAGGAGTTGATTTTGGCGGGGATTGAATCAACTCGCTGATGTGTTTATGTCCAACTTCTTACTGTGCAGCCATAATTACTGTCACTCACTGCTGTTTTTGTAACAAGAAAGCTAAGCAAGAATCATAGACTCTTAAAACAGGATTTCCTTTTCTTCGTAAGATAACTGCATCAAAACATTGACGTAGTTATCTTAAGAAAAAGAAAACTCCATGTATTGAGGGGTTTTGAGCTCACAGGATGAGACCTAAGAGTGGGTTGTGAACCTGTTTTAGAGGATTGCAGAAATAAATAACAGGTGTGATGTGTTTATGTAGCACAGTAATATCTTATCTTTCCTCTAACAAGAGGTGGCATTACATGTTTTTCTTCAAAGCATAACGTTTTTTGCGGTTTACTGATTTACCGTTTACTATTTTGTGTTTTTCAGCTACTTGAAGTTGCGCTTATGTAAGCTGCTAGCATCAAACTACCGGCATCACAAACGCTCTGTGGGGCCACTCCGCATGCCTTTGCTCCAAAGGGACAGTGTCTTGGAAACATTCGCCGACCAGGAGCCAGACGATGAAGGTCACAGTGACGCCCAGCAAGACTGGAGGAGGGCCGACTATCCCAGCAGTCTTCACTTCCACGCATTCTTTGGAGGCCAACCAGACGAGGATGTGGGTTTTGGCGACATCCTCAAGAACCCTCAGGAGGACAACAGCCAAGGCTTTGAAGATGAATCTGAATATGAGATATGTAATGACGGAGAGGAGGTGGCGTGTGCACCGGTGCCCGATGAATTCAACCCATGCGAGGACATCATGGGTTTCAGCTTCCTGCGTGTGTCTGTGTGGTTTGTCAGTTTGTTGGCTGTTCTGGGAAACATGGTGGTTTTACTGGTGCTCCTCACCAGCCACTATAAGCTCTCAGTCTCACGGTTCCTCATGTGCCACCTAGCCTTTGCAGACCTTTGCATGGGGATTTATCTCCTCCTCATTGCCTCTGTAGACCTCCACACCAGAACTGAGTATTTTAACTATGCCATAGACTGGCAGACTGGCCCAGGGTGTGGATTGGCAGGGTTTTTCACCGTCTTTGCCAGTGAACTGTCCGTCTACACATTGACGGTGATCACTCTTGAGAGGTGGTACGCCATCACCTTTGCCATGAGGCTGGATCGTAAGCTGCGTCTGCAGCACGCAGCAGCTGTGATGTTGGGTGGTTGGGTCTTCTGTCTCATCATGGCTCTGCTCCCATTGGTCGGTGTGAGCAGCTTCCAGAAGGTCAGCATCTGTCTTCCAATGGACACTCAGGCTACAGCGGCTCAGGTGTACATCATGTCGGTGCTTGTCCTCAATACCTTGGCATTTTTTGTTATCTGTGGTTGCTACGTCAAAATCTACTGCACCGTGCACAACCCGCACTACCGTTCTGGATCCAAAGACACCAACATCGCTAAGCGCATGGCTGTGCTCATCTTTACAGATTTCTTGTGCATGGCACCTATTTCCTTCTACGCAATGTCAGCCGTCCTCGATCGTCCCCTTATCACCGTCTCCAACTCCAAGATTTTATTGGTACTTTTCTACCCTCTTAATTCCTGTGCAAACCCATTTCTGTATGCCATCTTCACCAAGGCCTTCAGGGGAGATGTGTTCATCCTCCTCAGTAAGGTAGGCCTTTGTCAGCAAAGAGCTCAGCTCTTCAGAGGTCAGACTGTCTCATCAAAAGGCAGCAGTGGGACATCACAGGTCCGTAGAGACAAAGCTCGAAAAGCCAGCAGCATAAGGCAGGAGGAGGTGCCCATCCAACTGAAGAAGTTCTCACGACTTGCCTGCCACCAAGACTGCAGCTAACAGGCAAGACCAGGAAGTAAGGCCCAGAATGAACACGTGGGGTGAACGCAACTGTGAGATCTGTTCGGATCTTTAAAGCGAGGGTGAAGCGTTCTTTACCCAGCCATGCTCAGCCATTTCCACAGTTTTAGCTGTGCTGTTTAACGGTTCCAGCTGTGGGAAGAGATCAAGTGACAATGAAAGATGAGCCTGACTTAAACTCATTGAAACCTGTGGAAAACGGTGAAGCTAGAAGTACAAACACTTTTTTGTAGTTAATAATCAAAAGTATATATATTTTATCTGTGGACAGCCTGTTGGCTTGATTCCATTCAGCTGTCTTTACTATTTGCAAGTCTATAATCGCAACAGTGACCTCTAATATTAGTATTACATTAGATAATTGTTAAATAAATAAATAAGAGTTTAGACCAGTGAATCCCAATGTGTAGGCTGCAGTTCCCTGGTGGGTACTGAAGGTACTTTAATGAGGGCCACAAGAGAGAAACTACTCAGAAATATACACAGATAAATGCATATGTCAGCAAAACATGTTGGATTTTTAGGTGAGCTGTCTTGAGCCAGTTGAGACACAAGATGGGTAAAAAAAACAGATGCTTTGTACACTTCGTAGAGTCAAGTACTGCTAAACACTTGACCGATACAGACATCGACCATGAGTGTTTTTAAAGCAAAACTCCTGCACTAAAGTGATTAGTCATTCAGCAAGAAATGTGCCTACTATTGAACCAAATGGTTATGGTTCTTTTAGAGATCCTTTGTCATTATGTGTATATAATGAGAACCTAGTACATGGTATTTTGACTACATTTATTGTGTGTATGTATAATAATTATAGATGTGGTGATCTTAAAGGTTTTCTGTTTTTATTGTTACCTTTAGGCAGAAGTTGCTGTTTTTACAGTGAGTTTTTGAATAGTCTGCTTCTACTCTCATAGTTAAGTATGCAAAGAGCTGAGAACAAATACAAAGTGAGACGCTTGTGAGTTCCACGGCCGTAACTGATGAGATACAGCGCTATTATTATGCACTAAGAGACACCTTTTTCCAACGGTAACTCAACATCTGGTTAGCATTTCATTTGTTAAGTGACATTCCATGAAAAAACACAGAAGAACTTCTATTTTGTTCTCTAAATATATGACCGAGTTGTTGCTGCAGTCCCAAGTTCCTTTCAGCGATTTGAGGCATTTTAAAGCATCCATGCTTTTGAGTCAAAACCTCACATTTATCTGTTTAAAGATGAGAACACATGAAGAGTGGTAACTTTTTTTCCACTTGACTCTCAGAATAAACAAATAATGCGATTTAGACTTGAATGCTTTTCACAGCTTCGTGTCCATCTCATCCAACCACCCATTCCCAACAAGTCAATTGTGAATCCTCCAAATGCAAAGCATACAGAGCAGGAGCACGATGTGCCAGGCTGCCTTAGAGAGGGCCTCCTGCCTTCCACTGCCAGTTCATTTTAACTCACAGTTTTCAAAATGTGTGTGTCAAGGCTGATCAAAATCAAAGTCGCGGCACTTTTCCGAGGAGGCCTGGGCGAGCACAACAATTTGAGATTGTGGCACGTTTCTCCAAGTGTGCGCTCATAACTTACAAGAAACCATCAAGTCTTTTCCAAGACTGAGCTGAATTGATGTTGGCAGGTAGACAAATAGACTCCGAGCTTCCTCATATGAATCGGGGTAAAAAGAAACGTGCGTACAAGCACAGGTTGGACCGAATCATTAAAAAGACTTGACACTGAAACAGGTCGTTCTCACAGAGTTTAAGAGAAAACATGAAGTACGTAATCAGCAGAAAAAGTTTGTTTAGGTCCTCTCGAAAAGTCAAGCACGTAAAACAACTTGAATGACAAGCAGAGCGAGCCACAGAGTTCTGGAGTTTCTGTTGCGCAGTTTCACTTGTTCCGACTAAATGAAACAAGTCAACCATTGCATTTCAAATAAACTTATGACAATTACGGGATGTTCTGTTTTATGTAACCCATTGATTTTCAATGTGTCAACTGTTTTCAACTCATGGGCCCTAAAGATTGGGCCTTAAGTTGTTTAGCAATGGAGATTGGAAATACTCTAATCATATAAAGACACACGATTCATGTTTTTATCAAAAAGTGTTCAAATCTGATTGTTCAAGGTGTGAGATCCTTTATGTATCTGACCTATGTTCATCAGAGTTTAGGTTGTGAGGCCTTGAATTTCCCTCATGAATGTAAATAAGTCATTTTGGTAACCAACATTTTTGTGGGGCATGTATGAACACCCTGCACGACAATCCATAAATAGACATAATATATTATTAATAGAAACAGAGAAATAACTGTACAAAAATAAGTTGCACAACTAGAATTAGTAGTGTGTATCAATAGCAAAACAATATATAGAGAGTGTGTCCTTGAGGGACTTAATCTGATGAAAATACATTTAAAAGTGCTACATTTAAAAGGTTATGTGCCTTTTTGTGTGTGTGTGTGTGTGTGTGTGTGTGTGTGTGTGTGTGTGTGTGTGTGTGTGTGTGTGTGTGTGTGGTTATGTGCCTTTAAAATGCACTTGGGTGTTATAATGTGCAAATGTAAATATAAGTAATGTAAAAAATTGTTGAAAATGTTTTTTCAGCCCATCTGTTTTAAGATTGAAAAATATTTGTTTAAAAAAAGTAATTAAATATATGACTTTGCATTCATACATTAGCCTACAGATGTTTATGTTGGTAATTGGTTTTACTTTGATTTGAATTCCATGCAGCTCTTAAATGGAAATCTGCTTGCCACCTTAACTCTCGAGGCAGTATTTGGGAAAATGTCGACACATGCTAATGCTACATGACAGTCCGTAGAGGAGAACCGCTCCCTGTGCAGCTATAAAGGGCTCATTGTGAGTGACTGAAATAGACTGATTCTTAGTTCCTCTTCTGCTAATAGATTAGTATAAATCTTACACACGGGATCCTTTCAGTGCTTTGAGAGCTGAGGTTGGAGGTGAGAGGAGCTAAGTGCTAGCACGTATACTTGCAAAACACTGTTTATGCTCAACTGACTCAAAAATCCACTACAGACTAAAGGGAATAGAACAGAAACTACATTTGCAAATCTGATTACATCAAAAATCTACACATGAAGCTGGTTGTGGTTTAATGAAAGCAAAAAGCAGCAGCTAGGCCATGACTCAACAATTTCAGTGTGTTTTAGGGGATTTATTTGCAAATATGAGTAACGAAAGTGAAGTATTGCTACACCCAATTTTTCCAACACCTGAACACAACTCGTTGAAAATAGGTTTAATGCTACATTAGTTCAAACTATCGTATATCTATGATTAGGGTGACCAGATGCCTCGATTTAGCCAGGACAGTCCCAGTTTTCAGAGTTGTCGTGGTCATTTTCTCCCAAATCATTGATTTGTCCCGGTTTTTCGCAAACTCAGTCCATTTTGTCTCGTTTATTATTGCCGCTAATAGAAAACACTAAAAACTTGATCTTTGTCAACTTTTTTGTTGTTTTTTTTTACTGGTGGCCACTTTAAATTTGGTTCAGCCGTTGCAATAACGTAATTAATGTGACCTTTTTTCTTTACAAATAAAACCATATGCAAATAGTTTCGTTTCGCTTTGTTAAAATTACTGTCCCGGTTTTCAGTTCTAAAAATCTGGTCAGCCTAGAGTCCAGTATATTTATTGTTGAGAACACCCCTAATTTAAAAAAAAGAAAAGTAAAGAAAAGCAAAACGTGTTCCCTGCACAATATCATCTGTCTACTGCAACAGCAACATTTTTTTTGAGGTTTTCTGGAAGTCTTGGCGATTTTAGAATCAGCTAAGTGGAAGTCACTTGTTGGAAGCGCGTCCCACTTCCAGAAATATGCTTAAAAAAAAATTATCCAGTGAAAAAGCTTTATGTATGTTGCCACATGGGAAAGGAAAGTGGAAATAAGCCATTGATAAGTGCTTGTGCAAAACTTGTTTATAAGGTGAAGTTTGCACAGTATATGCTGTGTTGGATTACTGAATGTAAACAAGCTGGTATGTGCTTAACATTTGGATAATATTCAAGTCAAATACAGTGAAAATTCAAGAAAACCAGAACATATGGTAAAACGACTTTATCTTTTATATTCCTGGCTGGTAGTTAAGAGGTTCAGGGTGAGCAACTAATATAAATCCATCAAGTCTTAGCAAATAGTTGATAAAGAAGTAAATATTATATATATGGAGCATTTATCTATTGAGGTGTTACTAGAATTCTCCATGAACCCTGATATTTCTGTTGGTACAATCGTAGGCTAAATGCTATGAATAAGGCAATGTTTTTAATAATTACATAGAGAAAATCAATCAATGAACCATCATTTGTTTGCTAAATAAGATGCAGTAATTGACATTCTTCTAAGCCACGTGTCAAACTAATCAGAGAATTAAACTTGTCTCACAGCAAAAAGTTGAAGTGATAGAGAATAAATCAATGTGTAAATTCAGCCAACTATTTCAATGATAGATATCCCAGCCTCCCCAAATAGAAAAATTAAATCAAACTCCACAATATCTGCAGGGCTCACAGTTTCCCAATGCTTAGTAAATCACATGATGGCAGTCATTTTTATTCTCAAATTGTTGAAAGAACTTAAAATTTTACAAAAATTATACAATTTTCCTGAAATAATTGAATGTGTCCAAATTGAATGAAAAATATTCACAAATCAAAGAATTGTAAAGACAATATCCTTCAGGGACTGACATGGTGCTTTACAAACTTTACATATCATTTTTATGTGGAAATGAAACTATTATGCAAGCTTTATTTTGAAAACTTAAAGCACTATATGCAAGGCTTGACGGTTAATATATATTCCCCTTGTATAACAAAGCGGCAGAATGAGTCCAGAGGTTCTGGAAGAAAAGACAGGGAATATGGAATTTCCATTAGAAGTGAATGGAAGCTGGATGGAGGCCCCAAACAACTCCCCACTGTGAGATTACGGAAAACTGGGCACGCCCCAGACACAGATCTGGGTACTTCATTCCATTCAAGCCCTAAAACTATTTCACCATACAACTGATTGGCAGTCACAGCAAGTTAGCTGGTAAGCAGAGAACGCTGAAGCGTCTAAATTCCACATCTCCAGGGCCTCATTATAATCCACACTTGCCGCCAGCTCCGACTCTTATGTCTGAGTGCTTAGGAGTAACTACAGGGCCCACTTCATCAGAAGCACCCAGGGATAGATTCCACCTCCGATCGCTCAGCTCCAAGCAGAATAAATCTTTGGGAAGCGTGATTTAGTGTAAAAGTGTCAGCATGACACAAATCCTTCCAATCTAAGGCTAAAACGTCCATGTAGTTCCTTAGTCTGCTTTAATCCGGGACAGTATTGCACCGTTATCCATGATTACTCCAAAGGGATTACGGATTGTATCGTTTTGGGTACGAAGCAGAAAAACAGACAACACCCGTAAAATTAGGGAAACATGGGATTTATATTTCCTACATCAGATTCAATGTAAATGTAACTGCTTTGTCTTTTTAATGCTATTTTATAATACAACATGAAACTGAAACTGTGATTCAATTTGTCTGCTGATATGTAATGACCCAAGGTTATAAAAAACATGTTTAATAAAACCCAAAATGTAATCGCTGGTCAATAATGTAATAAAAAGTGCTGAGCCAAAAAATTTAATAATACAAATTTAATAAAACCTGAAGTGTAATAACTGCTCAATAATTTAACAAGATACTGAGCTCAAAACATGAACACGTTTCGCCTTTTTTATGCATCTAAACTTTTTATATCAATATATATACTGTATATGAAGGTAAGAAAAAGAATGCCATGGATCTCCCGAAAGGCTTTAATTTATCTACTTACATAAATACATTAATGACCAGTTATTACATTTCTGGTTGTTGTTACATATCAGGCTTTAAGAGGGCTGCTTCAAAGTGTGTGTTTTGTCTGTACAGTGGTTGTATAATGCTGAAATAATACTTGGAGACACAAACAACCACCAAAGGCACACAGTAGTCAAAAAACACGTATAGTTTATTTCAAGTTGCTGCAACAGGGGCACTAAAAACAAACCGCAGAGAAACACACAAGCCCCAGAGCTGAACTCACTTGGATAGAAAATATTTCATTTTAAAATTCAAGATTAAATGAAAGCACAAGAGAACATGTGGTGGACAGCATGAGTTGGAACGCAGTGTTTGATGCACCTCTCGTCCGGCCAACAGAGAAAAAAGAAAAAAGGAACACTTAATAGATCGTAAGAGCACAGTTTGGTGCGGCTTTCCAAGCTTTCGAAAAATAGAACATTTTATAAACTTTTATGAATAAATAGAAACAAAAGACGCCGCCCTCCTGGGCTCTGCTGCGACTTTTAATGATTATGAGGTGTGCAAAGAGATCGACGAGTACATTGCCATGGAAAAGTGGTGAGAACACGTGAACACACGCACACACGTATGCACACACACACAGTGAGAGAAAGCTGTGGTTATTAACTAGACCGACTTCACAACACATTGATAAACTTACAGTGCAAAAGTTTTAAAACGGCCGTGGGAACTAAACTGAGAGCAAAGGACGCACACCAACAACATCACATTTTGTACATTTCTTAAACGAGCTCATTCCTTGTTAGATTTCAGGGTAAATGTGGAATGATGCTCCAGAGAAGCAGACGAGAGTAAAAATTAACAGTATTGATGAAATGAATATAGTTTAAAATCTAAAAAAAATAACTAGAAATCACTATTGGTTATATTAAAATAATGTCACTTTATCTTCCGTTTTCTGAACCCTTCATTCAACAAGATTTTTTTTTAAATGTTTAAAACAGTTGAAACAAACACTCTGGAGCACCGTTTTCTAATAACCATGATGTGAATTTAACTTGAAGCCAAAAAAAAAAAAAGGTGGTTCTGGTTGTTCTGAAGGCAGCGATCTTGACTGGTGGCACTAAGTTTGGACTTTCAGACACGAGTCAATCCAGTCAACTGACTCCAGTGCATCCTGATGGGATGTTGATTGAGGGGATGAGGGGATTCTTTCAAGAATAAGCAAAGAAGCCTGGGAAAAAAAAGAAAAGAAACAATGCTCTGCTCACAGGCTGTCGCTCACCCTGTTGGTTTCTGATTCTGCAAGGCTTGGTCGGGTGTTGCTGTGACACCAGTTAGTGTAGAGTTCCTCACAGACCTTTGGATTGGTTAGAGTTTGTGTCGACCCACAGGCCGACTCTTGTAAATATCCAGTCACAGGGTTGTTTATGGAAGGATGATTAAGAGTCTTTCGCTTTGTTTCCGCTTCTTCTTCACCATTCTGCGTCCCCGATGGCTTTGGAGAACACGTAATCTCTGCCGTTCAGATTCATAATCCCGTCCTTTAGGTGGAATTTCCATTTGTTCTTACTTCTGTGAATCTGCAGTGTGAATAAAATGAAAATGAGTCGATTACGAGCTGAGTACTGAAGCCTTGAAACGAGTGGCTCCAAAATGTTAACTGCGCTTCATCCTTGGATTTAACGTGAATGACATCAAACACAGACGCCACCATGCGGCTACAGAGCGTTAATCTGTATTTAGCAAGTCGCAAAGCAGTACAAGATCAAAATGCTGAGGTGTTTGAAAATGCTAAACTCAACCATCTGGTGTGTGTTGTATTGGTCTGCCTAGGATGGTTGACCAGAGAGCGACACACTGTAAAAACAACAGTGTCTATTTGTACGGTTGCCGTACGGACAACCCCCGGTGCTATTGTTATGGTTACCAAAGTACCACAAGTACGTAGCGTCTTAGGGTTAGAATTTAACCCAATATCACAACAATTTTTAGGGTTAGGGCAGGGATTAGTCTTAGTCACGTGACCTAATCTGGCCAAATAGGGGCGCTGCGAACGGATAGAACGTCAGTATATTGATACGGCAACAGTACGGATAGCCACTGCCTAAAAACAACAGCTCAACACGCTATTTTGTCTTTTGTGTAATGGCACGTTCACACCAAACGCGTCAGGTTTACATACACAATATATGGTGGACACGCTTCTCGGAGCATCGAGAGATTGCTCCAAGCTGTATAAGCCAGCGGACTATTACTATCGAGACAGGAATAGAAAAGAATAGTGAGGAGGTCGGGCTCTTGGGCAAGTTACTTAAACTTTTCACCAACAACAAAGAAGCCCCTCCCTAAAACGCGCTCAACAAGCTCTCTTCCCAGCTTGTTTGGATGTCTTCGACCCTCGGTGACAAGCTTCTGATTCAATGAGCACAAGCGTCCAACTAGGGGCGTTAGGTGCGATACTGATGCCCGAAAAGCGTGCAGCACAAATGTGACGCGTGAGAAGACCAGGAACATGTCGATCAAGGGGCCGTTTTGAGTTATTTACAAATTCAGAAAGTGTGGATTATAAGCTTTCCAATGGTGTCACACTCGTAAAAATCAAATAATATTCGAAGTTATGGCCGTTTGAATATTTAAATGTCTGAAGGTCATTAGGGGAAAAAAACAGTCTTCAAAGATTGTGAAGTGTTTGTTACTTCACAGCAGCAGGCTGAGGGAGCAGAAACACGGGCTGCTTATTTGCATTAAACCAGCCCCCCAGCAACGGTTGTAAAAAGCTGTTTGTACCGTTTAAATGCGATTTATCTGAAATTAATATATTTCTGTTCAGCGTATCTGTGAAATGAAGTGCAGTGTGAGCGTTCACAGTTTCACCTTTAGAAGCTGCTTTTGCAGAATAGAGGCCTACGTCGCCAGGAGTTTTACTTCAACGTGCAGTTTATCGGCCGAAATCAATAACAAGAGTGTGCGGACCGCCAAAGGCAATCGCTATGGTAATCAGCTGTTGGTATTCCACACACCCAAACACAGACGCACTAAAACAAACCATTCTCAAAGACAAAGCTTCCTGTTTTAAACCTTCAATACTTTATTTGAAGCCCAGGGTGCTTTCTTTATAACTTATACTAGCATAGTTTACAAAGAAACAGAAATCACTATTTTCTCAGGAAAATTAAGGCTTTTGCCCTATTTCTGTTTTTTAATGCCGACTTGTTCCAGGTTTTCTCATAGAGCGGCATATTGTGGCATTTGAAGGTGTATTAGGAAACAGGATGTGATATTAATGCAGTGGATGATTGGTCGAGTGGAGCCTGTGACAGCTGATCGTACCTTGTCGTACTGACACACCACTACATTCTCTGTATCGAACAGTTCCTGGTCCTCCTCGTCACTGACATCGTCCTCACTGTTCAGAGGCTCCTGAGCAGGAAATCAAACCAACCATCAAATATCAGCAGTTCACAGTGAAGAATTCATGTATTCATTACTTGATGAAACTGTAGCAGTGAATAAACGTAGTTAGGCTGCTCTGAAACACAAAAACAAATCCCAATTTCCTCTCACCTCTTCAACCTGGCCATCCTCGCCACCATCCTTGTCCTTTTCCTCTTCCTCGTCTTCATCGTACTCCTCCTCCTCGTCCTCATCCTCTTCCGAGGACGAGTCTCCCGCTCCGTCCACCTGGAGCATTATGGGTGGCTGCTGCGCCTGAGGCTGAGCCTGCTGCTGCGCCTGGGCCTGCACTGAGGCCTGTGGTGCAGCTGCACCCTGGGCCTGCTGCACCTGGGCTGCTGTTGCTGCCTGACCAGGCTGTGAGGCCATGGCTGCTGCCTGCATCACCTGATGAAACGCAGAGAACACAGTGAGACCAACAGTTGCAACGTTTTGTTGTAAAACGACATCAGTTCTAAACTACCAGAATGATTTACACATTTCACTCATTACATTTCCACTCAGTGTGACCCTTTTCTGTTCTTTTTTAATATTATGGGTATCCAATATTGCTTTAGTTGACTATTTGTTTAACACTGTTGTTGCTATTATTCCTACAATTACTATAATTGCTACTGTAATTGTGTTTTCTTTTGTTTTGATTTATCCCTGATCCTGTTTCTTATTTTATGCATGTAATTACTCTACCAAATGTGGAAAACTTTGTTAATTGAGTGCCAAAAATGTCCAATAAAAAGAGTTTTGGAAGAAAAGAAATACATTTCCACCAAATAAAGTACATAAACTACATGACTTGTTTAAAATACAAAATTATGTGTACAACTAGCAGGATTACGATTGAACAACACATCATCAGTAAGGTAAAACTAACGTTATCACAAACATTTGAACCACAATTCACAAGAATATCTACTCAGAGAGTTCACATACTTTTTGGCTAGTGCTCACATTTTAAAAAAACATTTGGTTATACCCCAGTTTTTTTTTTTATCTCAGGTGGTAATTATTACCTTTTAACACTATAATAAATGCATGTAGACATTAAAACAACTCTAAATACTTTTTAAACTCATGGTTAGGGAATTTACTGAGGCTTTGACCTGTGCATTGCCTTGGACTTTGTTTCCAGGAGCTAAAACGATCTGCTGAGGCTGGATGATGACTCCCGTTTGCTGCGGTAAGCCTCCCTGCAGAGGAGCCAGAACCTGGAGACATTCAGCAGGGAACGCAAAAACAATTGTAGAACCCATGGGATTAATTCCTGTTCAACTGTTATCTAATAATGTTGTTAAAAATAATGTTATGGAAACAATTTAATCATCATAAATGAATCAAGGAGAAAAAAAAAAAAAAAAATCTATATATAGAAGAAGATCGTCCCTTCCAGTTCTTGAGCTGATAATTAGGCCATTAATCTTAATTAGCCAATAACTGCATTTAAAGTCAAAGATGTGATTATGCTCAAATAATTTTAATAGGTGACAGTAGAAAAAGTGGTAAAAAGGGTTGGAATTGGAACAATTAGTTTAAACTGGCAAACAATTAGGCATGACAAATCATGAATGTGGTTAGATTAGCAAATATAAGCATGAAATATGGAGAAAAAAGATTAAAAGTGACAATGGGTCAGCATACGTGACATTAGGTGAGAAAAGTGGTGGAAATAGTTTATAGGTGCCGAAAATGTCTTGAAAGGGAAATAAATGTGCAGAAAATGCATTGACATTTGATGGAGAAGTGGCAGAAATGTGAGCAATGTAGCAAAAATGCATTAAAGGGACGAAAAATATGACAAGAAAAAGTAACAAAAATAGATTAAAATATGGCAAGTTATGTGTAGTTGCATAAAAAGGGTAAAATAAGCAAAAATGGGCTCAAATTGTTCAGAATGTGTATATATATATATATATATATATATTTAAGGCATTTGGCAACCCCCTTCTAGTGTCTCGTGACCTCAAATGGGGTCCTAACCCCAAGGTTGAGAACCCCTTCTATAATCTATGTTTAGTTGAGGTGTTGTTAAATAAATAACTAATAACTGGTAGCTCTCAGATGGAACCAATAAACAATTTAAATAGGTGACAGATTTATAATGATGTCCTCATCCCAGGGTTCTCCTCATACCTGCTGAATGACTGGAGCCTGAACGCCACCAGGCTGCATCTGCTGCTGCAGGAGGATCTGCTGCTGCGGCTGCTGTATGATGTACTGAGCTCCGTTAGCAGCACGGACCACCTGAAGGATTTGACCTAAAACAAAACCAACACAAGACAGGCTTCACATTAGTTCCTGGTTTTAGTTTCCACACTGAGCAGTTTCTGTAAGGGGGGGTGGGTTTACCTTGGCTGGTTATGAGCTGTTGGTATGGGGTGACCCCTGTTGGTAGAGCAAGCGTTGCTGCAGTAGCTGCTGCACTCTAGTGGACAAAAGGAGAAAACACACACAGGTCAGGACTCATTTTCTACCCTGAGGTTGAAAAAAATTCAAAATGTACAGGAAAAAAACACTTAATTTGATCAAAAATATATAATAAATTAATTAACGGGACATTAAGACCTGATCTACTCAATCTGAAATAAAACCAACACAGCTGGGACAGATGTGAGTTTGACCAGCAATTTGGAACATTTTTATTTCTTCCTGGACTTTACGTTTATATTTTAAGAGCAACACAATCCACTCACCATCCCCGTCGCACTCATGTGCTGAAGAATCTTTGAATCCTGTACAATGACTTGCTGCTGGGGAGCTGTAGAGATAATAAACATGTCTGAGTTTTTATATACTATACGTGTCAAAATATCCATATCATGTTTAACGTTTAGTACAAGTTTTACTAATTCGTATGACAAATATGACACTGTAAAAACCAATTGTTGGAGCTTTTTGGTTACAAGACCTAATTAAACATCTTTGAACCACTATCATATATTAAGTTCAGTACAAACCGATTTCATTACTCACTAACTTCAACATGTAAACATGCAGAAATTGGTGCAGAAATTGGTGTAGGGGGGTAATGAAATTTAAAAAGTAGGAATAATTAGTTTAAACTGGCAAATAATCAGCTTAACAAATTGCGAATGTGGTTAAATTGGCAAAGATACGCATGAAATACAGTGAAAAGAGGTTATAAGTGACAATAATGGATGAACATATCTGATATTAGGTTGAAAAGTGGTGGAAAGAGTTTATAAGTGCCAAAAATGTGCAGAAACGGCACTGAAATTTGATTGAGAAGCGGCAGAAATGCGAGTAAAGTAGCAAAAATGCATTAAAAGAAGCAAAAATATGGCAAGAAAAATGGATTAAAAGAGAGTTAAAATATGTAATGTTTAGTGTAGTTGCAGAAAAAGGGTTAAAATAAGCAAAAATGGGATCAAATTGTTCAGAAAATACTTAAAGGCATCTGGCGACCCCAAAAGGCTGAGAACCCCTGCTGTAATAGTTGAGGTGTTGTTAAAGAAAGAACCAACAACTGGTAGCTCTCAGTTGGAACCCCACCTTGCTGCTGCTGCTGGGGGGGAAGGAGGACTTGCTGTGCCTGCGTTGGATGGGTTGGATGGCTAAGCTGCTGGACTTGTTGTACTTGCTGAACCTGCTGCTGCTGCTGTTGTTGCGCTGCGAGCAGGGCCTGTTCCTCAGTGTGGAAGCCTTCCACTGCCTTGGACTGCAATAGTTTGTTCTCCCAAAGCTAAACAACAGGACAAAAAAAACACAAATGCATCGTGAAAAAAAGTATATCCAGAAATACAAACGAGTCACTTTAAACTGGCGATTCTCAACTGGTGGGTCACGGACAGCTGGTCAAAAATAAAAAAATACTTAACGTCTTTCATGTTGGATCCGTCTTTTATTTTTCTTTTAACAGACATGCTGTAAAATGCATGTTGCATGGGAAAATATATAGGTTTATGTTTTTTTTTTAAAAAAAGATTGTGTGTTTAACAGCTTTAAAAAAAATAAATAAAAAAAAAACGTAGTTGGCTGTAGGTCGTGATTTAATAAAAATGTGGGTCCCAGGGTGAGACCAGTTGAGAACCACTGCTTTAAACCCTCATCTTATTACTGTTTTAATGAAAATGTTCAGAGTTCACATCCACTTAAAATGCACTTTGAAAGGTAGATTTACCGTTTTCAGCTCCAGGAGAACTTGCTCGTCCCCGCCCTCATCCATGAACAACTCCCTCACTTCATTGATCACATCCTCTATTACAGACTTGTAAAGTTTAGGCTGTGGGACAATAAAGAGACAACATGTGCATCAATGTGTAACTATAACAAAACTTTAACCAATGCATTGAAAGAGCAGATAACACTGTAGCGTCTGTAAAAAACAAAATAATAAATAAAATAAAAAGGAATTTCCCCCTGGGATAAAGTATATCTGATTCTGATCTGATAGTAGTGGAGATTAAATTGTCATATGACCAAATAAATGTGGTACTGGGGGGGGCTGCAGTTCTGTATTTAACAATAATAAACAGCCTTAAGAGATACATAAAATGTAATTAATAAAAACTCATTGATGTATTACAGACAGACAGGACAGCAGTCCTCCATGGAAGTATTTAAAGATATATTACACTAACAGTAAACTTATTGAAGGGATATGAAGTGAGCAGATGAGTTCTACTGAGACTGAAATGTAATCCCACAGGTTTAGCTGTGCTAATCTACATCATCCAGCTCTGTCTAAATCAACAATATAAAACACGTCCCATAGGAAACAACACAAACATGGCGTCAGTTAGAGGCTCTAGTAGTGTTTGCTTCTTCAACACCGACACCGAAAGAGACCGGGGCCTGAACAGCCAGTCAGCCCGCAGTCCGCAGCTCAGACCTCGGCGTCGCTTTCCCTTCCCTCCCCCTCGGATCCTCCACTATTTAAAGCGCACTCTGGTGTTTATATGTAGAGCCGGTGACGTAGCGCGGAGTAGCACCTTCCCATCCCGGGCAGTCTATATTAGAGAGCCAATATGGCGGTATAAAACCAGGCGGCGGGAAGGAGGAGGAGGGCCAGAAGAGAGAGACGCAGAGAGAGGACAGACATGGAGGCCATTTTACAGAGCCGTGTTCACATTGTGCTGGGACTCTAGGCGGTGTGTGAAGGACATTTTCGCCGTTATCTCCTTTTTTTTCTTTTTAAAGAAAGCTTAGTTTGGACTGGGTAGAGATTATTTATCGAAAGGGAGCGGGGCTAATATTTAATGGGAAAGCGGGGCAGTGCTGTTTGTTTGTAGGACTGTTGTCCTGTCGTCGTCTTTTTCTCGTGGAAATGGTGGACAATAATGAGGCAGCAGAGTGGGAATGAACGGCTCTTTACAACGCTTTTAATGTACACAAAACAGCCCTCATTCACTCAAAGTGGACGGTGGAGATGTGCTTGGCGTACACATGTATGTATATTTAATAAAAATAAAATAAAACCACAGCAAATACACACAAAAAAGAGGTCCAGCTGGTGCAGAAAACCACGGTTTGACTCAACTGAGCACAAATTTTACTTTAGCCTCGAGAACACCCAGATAAGATTTACTGCTTTAATCTGCCAAATTAGTGCGTAAAACAAGTTTTACTCCTAAATAAAGCGATTCTGCACCCGCTTTAAAAAACAAAACAAAACACTAAAAGCTTAATTTGTAAAATAAATAGTGTCACTGCACCAAAATATGTCTTTAATCAAACAGGGTTATCTTTCCTGTAGTCAACAGACAGCTTTTCATTGACTCCCCCCAGTTAGCCCCGCTGACAGTCCTTAGAGATTGAGTCTTACCACTGGGTTCGAGTTAGCCGAGCTCGCCATTACACGCGTAGTGTACAAACCACACGGAAATAGGCGAGAAACAGAGCCAAAAATTACGAAAAATGACTTAAAACAGCTGGGAGCGGTGTTTGGAGACAGCCGGCATCACTTTTGTAAATAAAACACAGTTTTGACGGTCTTATTTACAATCCCGGGCTGCGACTCCCCAGCCGTCCTCCGTCCGTCGATGTCTTGCTTTATATACTGAGCGATGGGAGCTGCGAGTGCGCGAGACATAGGGCAGGGACAGGTCCTGCTTATCGCGAGATTTCAAGTCGCGTTTGGAATTTGATGACGAGCCAGTATAAGAGGCTGATGGGAAACGTAGTTTGATTTCGCCGAATAGGAAATTCTTTTTTATTTTTTTTTTTTTTATTTTTAAAAAAAATCACTTTAGCTTTCCAAAGCTCTGTTTAATTTTGAACACTGCAAACCGATCGAATGTATTTAACACGTCATGGTCAAATGGTTTAATACCGTTTAATACCGTGGTAGAGGGTCGTCTTCTGATCGAGAGGTTGGGGGTTCGATCCCAGTACCTGACTCCAAAAATATAAGAAGACAACAAAAATGCAGAAAAAAATGAGTCGCAAAACACACAAAATGAGTACAAAAATACATGAAATGAGAGAAATATATATTAAAAATTACAACAAAACACACAAAATGACAGAAAAATACACAAAAGAACAACAAAAACACACAAAATCACAACGACAATACTCCAAAACCCACACATTATGACTAATAATACAAAATGACACAAAAATAAACAGCAATGATGCCAAATATATAAGAAGACAACAAAAATGCAGAAAAATGAGTCACGAACACACATGAGTACAATAATACTTAAATTGGGAGAAATATATCCTAAAAATGACAACAAAACACACAAAATGACGAAAAATACACAAAAGAACAACAAAAATACCCCAAATCACAACAACAATACTCTAAAACTTAAACATTATGGCCATAATAATACAAAATGACACAAAAAATAAACATAAATAACACCAAAAATATAGGATGATGATAAAAATGGAGAAAAGTCACGAAACACACCAGATGAGTACAATAATACACAAAATGACAGAAAAATACACAAAAAACAGCAAAAATACACAAAAAACAGCAAAAATACACAAAATCACAACAATAATACGATACTACACAAAATGAGAGAAAAGTATACTAAAAATGACAACAATACACACAAAATGACAGGAAAACACACAATATAACAGCAAAAATACAAAAAATTACAACGACAATACTCCAAAACCACACATTATGATTATAGTAATACAAAATAACAGAAAAAGAAACAGAAATGACTCCAAAACTATAAGAAAACAACAAAAAACAAATTGCAAAACACACAAAATGAATACAGTATTACACAAAATGAGATAAAAATATACTAAAAATGACAATAAAAACACATAATACACAGAAATGACTCAAAAACTCAAAACAACAACAACAATACACCCAAAATAAAAGAAAATAAAACAAAATGGCAGAATAATATACAAAACGAGAACTAAAATGCAGAGAAAGCCTTTGTTCTTCCTGTGTAATGCTCAGATTTATTTATTTTTTCAATACTGACAATAATGTTGATCATGTAACTCTGGGAGCAAAGAATTCAATTTTTTGTGTCCCCCGCTGTGATGAAAGTTACCCCTCTCTGAAATAGATATAAATAATATAATATTGCCAGTAGAAAATGTCACACTGAAATCCTTTACAGGTCAAAGTACCTAAAACAAGCAACCTAAATAACATTCAATTGTAATACATGTACTTATTACTTAGTTCCCAATGTGTAAAAATACCATTAATTCATAAATTATTGATGTTTATGCATTATTTGTGTTTTCCATGGTAAATCAGGATGTCTGTCGAGCTGGAACTGTGTAAATATTAAGTGATTATGACTAAAGGATGTAGCTGCAACAAGCATCAGTCAATTCACATGTTTGAACAACATGGCTGGTAAACCATCGCTGTGTTTCCATGGATTTTGGATTACTTACATCATGACTATTGATTGATTGATCATCTGGGATTAGGCTCCACACTGAAAAAAGATGATCTGATGACTCACAACGCCAGGTGGAGTGGACAAATGCACATTAGCTGTGAAAGGCCAATAGATGTCATTTGTGAAGCATAAACCATATTTGTCATTCCCTCAATGGTATCCCATTGATTTTATTCTTTATGGCATAGATGGGCTACTTTAACACAGCAGGAGCCGCAACTGTGTGATCCGAGGGCCACATTATGAACAGTGATGTCAGCATTTGAAATAATGTCAGATGTGAACATTAATACAGAAAAGAAAAAAGGGGTTCGTGCGTGACTTTGTGTCATTTTTGGCTTATTTTTTGTATGTTTTTATGTTTTTTTTTTGCTTCATATTTCATGACTTTTCCTAATTTGATGGGTACAATCAAATAAGCATAAAATTATATAAAGCAAACATATAAAAGCTTGCATGGCAGCCCTTTATGCAAATTATTCCTCATTGTGCTCTGTGTGTATTGCAATTTGCACACTCTCTCTTGAACATGTCCTCTAGGAAAAGGTTGACTGTCAATGAGGTTTTGGAACAGCTCTTTCACAGTGAAAGTGACGTAGAGGAGGATGTGACTGAGACAGAGGATTGTTTTAAGGAAGATGATGATTTTGAGACTCGTCTGATGAGAATGAGTGTGTTGACCCTCCAGTAGACACAATCCCTTCCAATAAATGGACAGACCAACATCAATCAATGTGGTTAATTCGGTGAGAATCATGAAAGTGCGCCCCACATTAGAAAAGATTTTCAAGATACCCTAAGGGTGCGTCTGAGTAGTCACTCCTATCCACTTTTCCTTGTCCCCCAGAAGTGGCGGCCATTATGAGGAGCATTTCAATTCTCTGAAAGCTAAGGAAAGAGGCTCAATGCTCCCTTTATAACCTCCTTTGGCCTTGGAAACACTGATGTATAATTTACCAAAGGAGACAAGATAGACAAGAAGCTGCCCCACAATTCCTTGCTATGACATTGTTTAAAGGGACCCGCTCATCTGAGCGTTCACAGAAACTCACGATGGCTGAAAACAGAGCATTCTGTCATTCAAGAAAAAGGGATCAGAGAACATTTATATGTACATTTGTATGACTACAATGTTATGTAGGCTTATATCTTGCATAAATGTAACAGTTTCATAAAATCATATTTGTGACGTTCTTTTAGTTTCACTTTTGTTCCTCATATATATATATATTTTATTTCCTAGTCACTGTGTTTTTTGTCACTTAAAATATTTGTATATTGTGTAAATTATATTAAAAATTGGCAAAACTGTAATGAAAACTTTTGACCACTGGGGGGGGCAATTCCCCCTCTGCCCCCACAGACTCCACTAATGATTCAAACTGTGTGATTTTGAGATTATATCAGCGGTTCTTTCCCTAACTCCTTTAGAAAGACTCCCAACACCTTTCCTTCATCCCGTGACGTCATCCAAGGAAAAGTGGATAGGAAAGGAGTTAGGAGGGACTATTTGGACGCAGCCTACCTCTAAAAACTGAAAGTTTGACCTGATGGTGGCGCTACAGGAAAGATCATCTCATCACCACAACCAATAGGGTTCATACTCACGTGGTCAGTAATGTTGTCAGTAAATTCGAGAAGTTTTGGATGAAAACTATTAAAGATAAATTCATTCTAATGTATGGTGGCGCGAGAGAACAGGTCATGGTTTCATTATGAAGGGGTTATTTACAGTATGTGTTCGACAAATTAACAAAGTGTCTGATACGAAAGCTTTTTCTGAAAATCATTTTTTTCTGGAGGCAAATATCTTTGGGGTCAGATTGAACCCGAGGGTGAAACGTGTTATTAATATTTGAGGATAATAACAGGGTTAATGTACTAATGTAAGTAACTGTTCTTGTAATTACAAGTTGATACCACAAGAGAGTGATCACACTTCATGGCACAAGAGCCAGCACACAAACTCAGTGCCACACACACACACACACACACACACGCTGCAGCTTGTAACTGTTTTACATGTTATTGAATAAAGGCAGATTTAAGTGAGTGTTTGGGTGAGCTCCATGCAGAGGGGCTTGTGTTGCTGATCTGAAATGCACTTACTCTGACTACCAGGGGGAATATTTCCAAAAACAATAAAGCTTTGCAATAAATGGGAGCTGACAAGGGAACGTTACCTCCACTTCTGTCTCCATGGAAACTTGCCTTGCTGGTCATTCTGTGGATATGGATGATATAGACCAGGGAACGCGCAGCTCTCTGTGCATCAATCCACTAAGCACTCCAATGTGGCTCCTGGAAAATGGAATGTCACCACGTCTGAATTTATTTCACACAGATTGAAATAAAGGCCCACCTGACCCTGATGAGGATATGGTTGTAATTTTTACACATAACCTGCACTGCATGGCATGATGGGTAAAGGAGAAGATGATATGGAAAATAGGATTAGGGGCCCTTGTCCAATCTGTGATCCAACATCTGAAAACATGAGATCAAGTGTGGCACATTGTCCATGAACCTTTGAGTCTCAATATCTGTAACTGAGTCACATGATCCCCCCAGTGAAGATCTGGAGAATGCACACACACTTTTTTTTTTTTTCATCTTTTTCCTCCACACACACACACCCTCCACCCCACACACTCGTCTTTTGCTTTAGTTGCATAGCAACAGAGGAGCTGCTATAGCTCCAGTTGTGTTGTGGTGGAGGCACTGGCTCAAGTTTTAACTGGTCCAAGCGTCAATTATGAATGGACTTTCAGTGTCACTACAGCTCCAAAACTGCACTGATAAGACATGGAGGAATTCTTTGGTACACTGGACACTTGTTCCCCTGAGGGGTCACAGGGAGAAGTGGAGTTTGACTCAAATCAGGAGAATTAAACTTAACCGATTAGAGAAGGCAAATTAATAATTAAGTGGTGGAAGCAGCAGGTTATGATAAGACCCTTGTTGATGGGAATGTGTGAGGTTAATGATTGGGGTCAGTCTTAAGAGAAAATTAAAAAAAAAAGTCTCCAAACACCTGAAAAGCTATTGCTTCACTTCTTAGTGTAAAGGTGTTGCTCTGTAGTCATAGGTAGAGTTTGAGATTCTTGCCAGCAGGGGCAGCAAAAAATATACAAATAAATATATGGAACTTCTCCAGTTTCACTTAACAAATAAGGAATGAAAAGAAATGTATCTAACTGTTTTAATTATTATTATTATTATTATTTCTCATTTCTGTAACGTTTCTAAAGCTGTATTATGGACCCGCCAAAATAAATCCAAAATGCAGCATGAAATATTCAGCAACTTCTTGTAACTTAAAGGTGCAGTCCGCAACTCTCAGATCCCTCTCTCCCCCTCCCTCCCCGCTGCTCTCTTGCCCTGCGTCCAAACTTTCCAAAGTCTCCTCCTCCAGACCATACACTGTAAAAAAAGACGGCGCTCTAGTTCCGGTAAAGGGGCGGGGACTGTGAGCAACAGCTGTCAGACAGTCCGTCAAACACAACCCGGGCCCTGATTGGTTCTTTTTGCTCGGTCGCGGTGCATTCTGGCAATCTGCCAAAGGCTGCAGGAGCAGCAGGGGGGGCTCAATGAGCCTGTAGTATTTTTTTACACAAACTACTAGTTTGATGTAAAGCTGTCCTTACATAGTGACAGCTTTAGCAAATTCGATCCGTACGCAGTGCCTCCCATTGGCCAGCTTAGGTCATGTGAAAGGTCAGTCATTGGTCAGTTTAGGTCCCGTGATTAAGACTAAACCTAACCCTAAACCTAAAATTTGTTACGATATTGGGTTATAACCTACCCTAACCCTAAGACGCTACGTACTTGTCCTTCGGTAAACGTACCAATAGCACCGGGAGTTGTCCGTGCGGCAACCGTACAAATAGACACTTTCTTTTATTTTGTGAACCTTTGAATGTTATATCACCATTTTTATCATTTCCTAGTTACTGTGTTTTTGGCACTTCAAATATTTGAACATTATGTAAATTATAATAAGAATTTTATTTTTTCAAATAAATTTAGGAAAACTTAAATGAAAACTTTTGACCACCAGGGTTAGGGTGATCAAACTCCGCGTATGTCTGTAGTGCATGTTAAAGTGGTAGTGGTGCACCTGCATGTGATATTGTATCATAAAACAAATGTTTGTATTTTAACATGCAGTTGATGTAAATGTATTGTAATAATAAGATACACCACATCTCAGAACACTGCAAAATTTCAAATGTCTTAAATATTTTGAATCCATTTCAGAAACTAAAAGCAAATTCTAGCTAGGCAAAACAAGGCAGGAGCGGTTAGCATGTATAGGCAGAGAAAAAAAAACGCCGCTATAAAGACAAAAAAAAATACAGAATACTGTAGATGTTGTCAAGTAGATGATTCATTATTTCATAGGCTCCATTTGTTGAAAAACTGTTTAAAAAGGCCTCTTTTTTTAATTTTTTCCCTCTTTCGTTTTTTTTTTTTTTTTTTTTTTTTCCATTGGCTCCAATTGTTCACATGAGAATAAAATTGAAAATGCTGTGAAAAATTTATAATTTACAATGTTTATTTTTTAGTTAAAAATTGATATGCACAATAATGCGGATGGAAATGATTTAGAACAGGAAATATAAGATCTTCAAAAACATATAGTCAGTCTGGAAGGCGGGAGATGACTGGAAATGATAGAATCTATACAAACCAAGCTATTCAGGAGGCATTAACTGTTTCATTCCACTTATTTAAAAAAAAAAAAAAATGAGATAATTCAAAATATGTTAATTCCATCATTATGCTCGATTTGTTTTTCCGTATTGTTCTGAGTAAAGGGGATGCATGGATTTAGGAATAAGAGAAACGTGATACTCGAGCAAAAAAGTTTGATAATCACTGATGAAAAGCATATTAATTTGTGCCTAATCCTTACTATAATGAACAAATGTGCTGTTTAAAGGCCACTGTTATTCAAATTTAAACCTTGTACTCATATGTTACAACACCAAATATGTTTTTTTTCACGTTTGCCACAAATTAAATGCAATAAGAATTCAATCATCTATTCAATTTCTGCTTTTTTTCCCCCTGCTTGTCCTTTTGTTAAAAAACACTAGAGTCATCCTTCACTTTCACCTTGTTATTGATTTAGTTACTACAAAGTGCAGTGTGGTCGTTTTCAAAGCACAGAGATTGAATTATAACCTCTTATAAAACATTATGCAACCCTTTACTCCCTCACCCACATCTGGATAGACGATGAAAACAAGTTGGAAAAATGTGAATTGATTTAATACCTCATAAAAACAAATAAGGTAAAGCATGAACTATAATTTAGATGTTTTTCCCTCTAAACAAATAAGAACCTCCGTCTCATAATTTACCCCCGTAATAAAATATCAGTCAATTTAATCTTCTGCAACTTGTATTTTTTTTTTTTTATTATTGCAACCAACTGGAAGACAATACATCACATAAACATCATTGTAGTTTTTCAGAAAATGGAAAACAAAATAAAACAACATTTATATATTTTTTTTGCCACGGTATTGGACAACGTTGATATTTACATGAAGTGATGAAATAGGTCTTAAAATTATTCTTTGGCAATATGATTGCACAATAAGGAGAAAAATGAACACAAATAAACAAAACAAAAAAAAAAAGGAAAGATAACACCTTGGGTGTATACTCTGCATCACATCTTACGAATTAATGTTTTGCAATTTGACATCTCTAACCTATGGCTTTCCAATCTTTAGCTCCGACAGTAAAACAAGAGAAAGACACATGGCAGTATTGTGGAAAGGAAAGCCCAACAGGAAAAAAAAAAAAAGGCATGTAAAAATATCAACAAACAAAAATTGGCCACTTTCTTTGAGAGCGTTTTCTAGAAGGTTTTTGGCAGACGTGAATAAACCCTTGTTCTGTTGGGGGCGACTCCGGCAGTGAAGTGTGTTTTTCTTTGCTTTCGATTTTTTTTTTTTTTTAATGTGGCGCGAGCTCTGATTTTACCAGGACTCGCAGGTCAGGAGTTCAGCTCTGCTGCTCGTCACTGAATCAAAAAAGATAGGTACCAAACCAACAAACTGCCCCCCCCCCCCCCCCCCAACCCCACCCCACCCCAAGCCTGACAAGCCTCTCACCAAGTGAACATGCTATTACTCACCACGACAGTGGATTGTTACATCAAATACAGCAGAGTGCTTGACCCCCCCCCCCCCGAGACAGAGAAACGGATGGCACACACACCACGAGAACACCAACGGTCTCTCTTTAAAATACGTCGTCATGGATACCGTGCAAATATAAAAGCCAGTGATGCATGCTACAGGTGGCAAAAAAAAAAAAAAAAAAAAAAAAGACTGTAGCAGTGGAAGGGACGACGTCTGACTCCACTGCTGCAGCCTCACTGAGTTTTTTTTTCTTCTCTTCCTAGGCATCTCTGGAGAACAGACAAAATAACACTTTAAATGCATTTCTTGCTTTAAAAAAAAAAAAAAACAGGGCAGTGCAACGTTTAATTCACCTCTCACACCAAAGCTCAGTTTTACCCTTAAACAATTCAATTAGTGTTTTCTTGACATGAAGTGAGAACGTACACACGGCGCAGAGTGGCAAAAAAAAAAAAAAAAAAAAATACAAGGAAAGGAACAACCTCAGGGCTCTGTTTCACAAAGCTGCAAGTTTTTGGTTCTTTCATCCTTTGCTACCATGGCAACCAATCAGTGATACTAACCTGCTCACTGTGAGCAAACCCAGTTGACTGACAGGGCTGTTAACTCAACATCAATCCAAAATCTGATAATCAGGTGAACTTATTAAAATTAGTTCTGCCTTTTATTACATTTTTACCTGCATAGCTGCTATCAGAACACATTGGACCTGCTAACATAAAAGCAAAAAAAAAAACCTAAAAAAGTATTTCTCTAAAAGGAGATTTAGATGCAAACATTCCTTTTTTTGAGCAGGGCCAAAACTATCCTTCAGTGTGTTGTCATTCATTATCCCGTGGAATGAATTCTTAGGGTTTATCATGTGTCTGTTTATCTGTCAAATTAAACTGGCTGTTTATCGGTCAAAGGAATGCACAAAGTCACTCCGTTTAATGGCCACGCTTCGCCAGCTTATCTCTTTCTGATAGGACTTTCCATCTTTAAAGCTTTTCTGAGCAACTCCAAACCTAATTGCAAACATTTACACTGGATGCGTGTTGTGTACTTATGATAAATGAGCGACAGCAGTGTTTTCAGAGAACCACCATTCAGGAATAGTGTGTATCAGTCACTGTCTTGCTGTTAGTGTTTTAAATAAACCTTTAAGGTTTGTTACAGTCATTATGACAGCAATATTTATTTACCTATGATAAGTGTCAGGGTTCTTAACAATTGTAGGCAGAATAAAAGCATGTTGAGATGAATAGGCAACACTAAGACGTTAACGTTTAATGATATTCCACTGGAATTTTTTTAACGTATATCAATCAATCAATCAATCAATCAATCACTATATAGTAACTAGTGCAGTGGTTCTCAAACCTTTTTTTGCACCCCCCCTTTAAAGAATAAACGTTTTTTTAGCCCCCCCCCCTTGCAACAAAATGTTGAAATTTTGACAATTATTGAAAAAAATAAATAAATACATTTTAGAACAATAATAATAATAATTGTAATGCTGAATGTTCAGCAAAGCCATTGCACTAGTGAATGTAACAGAATTGATTTTTTTTTTTAAAGTTAAATTATATTCTACTGGAATTTTTCAACGTATATCAATCAATCAATCAATCAATCAATCAATGGCTATATTGTCAATAAACTAGTGCAGTGGTTTTCTTTATTTTCTTTTGCGCCCCCCCTTAAAGAATGAAACATTTTGAGGGACCCCTCCATCACAACAAATTGTTAGCTTAATGGGTAGAAATTTTGACAATTATTGAAAAAAAAAAAAAGTTTATTCTTCAAAACTCAAAAATAATATAAAATGTACAACCACATATTTTAGAATAATAATAATAAAGTTCTCTGACTGCAAAAACAAATTTGTTTTTCAAGTTTTGGGAACCACTGCACTAGCGAATGTAACAGGATTGCATTTTTTATTTATTTATTTATTTTTTAACTTTTAATAAATTTTTTTACTTAACTTTACTTCATCTAATTTCAAATGAATTAAATTCAATAGTTTTTTTTGTATTTATTTAAAAAAAAATCACTTTTGAACCTTATTAATTCAAATATTTGATAAGTTGTGCCATGTCATAAAATAAAACAAAGAAAAATGAAACCATTAAAAAGTCTGCAAGAGAAAAAGGTCTGAAATAAATAGATACATGTATTTGCTACACTTCCTGCATCATAGATATAAATACTAAATTAAACTGCGCTGCTATGATAAATGTATGCTAACATTAGTATGTGATGATGTAAGTGATGTTCCAGGTTAATTACAGATTAATGATCCAAACATCTCATTTGAATTTAGTGGCTCCACAGTCAGTCAACCAAGGGTGGAAGGTTAGATTTAAGATTAAGTAAGCTGTCTTTGTGAAACAGGCCCAATCCTCAAAATACTGCATTGAAATTAAGAAACCACCTTCTAACTTTCTTTTTGCTGTTTAAATTCTCCCCAAGTTGCCTTTACTTTTGGAAATACGAGGTTCTTCCAGGATAAACAACAGAGTTTCCCCCATGCCCGTGTGATTCAAACATTTACACTGAACAATGTCAATGGAAGGTATAAAGACACATGTACATTTACACACTGGAGAAGAAAACAAATCCCTAAAAAAAAAAAAAAAAACCAACCTAAAATACTGTTATAAATAAAGACAGGCAACGTTCTGTCATGACAACAGAGGTACTGAGGGCAGGCAGGCAGGCACGATGTTAAAGGGTGTGTGTGTCTCTGGACACACAAACTCACACACTCCACAGACGTGTTCTGGAATAACACCTTAGGGTGGGGCAGGTTTAACATTAAACACCTAAAAATCACTGTACAGGCAGAAGGAGACGGAAGCCCACCCTTTAAAGAGGCGATTGAGCTGGCCTACGTTAGCCTACGTAGGGCTTCAGAAGTCTCAATAATCTACCACGTTCCTCCCTGAAGACGTGTCTTTGAAAACCAGCTCGGAAGAAAAAACACGAACCCCAAAAGATTCAAAGGAAACAAAACAAAACAAACAAAAAAACCAACCAAAAGCTCTAATAAAACCACGGGTATAAGAATTGGTGGCAAAACTTTTTTTCTTCTTTCCACTAGGATCAAGGTTTATATGAAAATAAGTCATGCTTCATGCTAAATACATCGTTTATCTTACATGATCTTTGAATAAAAAAGATTTGCTTTTTATCTTATTTACAAGCACCCATGCAATATAACTGAGAAAAGTCCTGCAGGTCAAATTGCTTCAATTAAGAAAAGGAAAAAAATAAAATATTTTCTAACCTTTTTACAGAGTTGTCCGCGTGGGACAAATTGCTTATCTTTATGAGGGTAGAGTGAGGGGGGGGGGGGGGGGGGGGGGGAGAGAACAGACACCAACGCAAAAATCTAAACCCACAGCTCATGTGAAGAGTTCTTTGATGTCCCAGATGAGTTGGAAGGGGTGGTAGCTACTGGTAGCTATGGTATCTATACCAGTTCGTCTACAACTACGGACACAGGAGCAGGTTTTTAATGGAGGCTTACAATTATGCAACGACGACGACAAAATGAAGGAGATATTGCCTCAGACCCGGCACACTCTCCATCTTTATGGAGATAACATGACTTTTTTGTTTTGTTTTTTTTTGATATATTTATTCTTAAATACTATGAGTGCTCTTGAAATAAAAAGTCATTACCCATCATGTGTTTTTTTTGTTTGTTTTTTTTTTCTAAAAAAAAAAAAAAAAAAAAAAAAAAAAATGGTGTGAAATAATCAGAAGTGCATGAATATATAATCACATTGGGTTTTACAATTTTGACACTTAAGGTCACTCTCTCTAGCTCTATGCCCCCCCCCCCCCCCTTTCCTCTACGTAATCGGCTACATGACGCAACCTGGTCGCTTATCTTTGGCACAGTCTCTTGTTTGTGCTCGTGGATGTGAGGAGAGTGATGCTAAGCGAGCGCGCCGGGAGATGCCTCATCGGCCGTGCCACGTTTTTTTTTTTTTTTTTTTTTTTTTTTGCTGGCATCACTGAGAGATTGCTACAGATCGACATAGAAACAAAACAGGTTAAAGACAAACACAGGCCATCCTCGTTCCCTGCCACTGTAACACTCCTTCGAAACTATGGTAACTTGGTTTTGTCGACGTGTCCAGATTAGTGACAAAACATGTACTTTTTTTTTTTTTTTTTTTTAACTCTTCTTTTTTTATGGCTTTCATCCCCTTGGAAACAAGAAAAACAACAGAGATGTATGAAAAATACCCATTGATGTTAGTGTTGCTGAACATGTAGGAAAACATAGATTTTTGATATTGCCACAAATAAGTAGGATTCACCTAATGCCCTGCAGATAGATAGAGGGAGATGACGAGTGTCCGTTGAGAGTACTGCTGTGGTAACGTTACCTGTTGTGTGTCTGTGTGTGTATGTGTGTGCGTGCTTTGAGCTGTGTTCTCTCAGTGTGTTTTTGCATGTTCTTGCTCTAAATGGGAGGGTTTTTTTTTAGTTTCTCAGGGTCTCTTTCTGCTCCTTCTGGCCCTTGGCGGTGCGGTTTGTGATGTTGTTGAGGCAGGCTCTGACCCCCGCCAAGTGGAGCAGCGACCCCGCCGCCTCCTTCATCTCCTCGTCGTCGCTCTCCGGCTTCTCCAGCGCTGCCGCGCGCCGCTTCTTCAGGGGCAGCGTGTCGCTGATCCCGCGTGCCCGGTTTTTGGTCCATGGCAAACTGCTCCCTGCTAGAGTCCCCGCCCCCGCGCCCCAGTTACGTCTCTGCCCGCGCAGGGGCTGCTGGGAAATGTAGGCGGAGGCTGCGGTGATGTGAGAATCCAGCGGGATTTCCCGAGGCTCCGTCTTCACGTCTGACTGGATCTCCACGGCGATGATGTCGTCGTCCAGAGGGGAGGATGGCTCTGTATCTGAGGAGCAGAGCCTGCTGGGAGACTTGGCCGTGCTGTAGTTGTGGTCCTCCTGGAGGTCCTCTCCACAGGGGGGAGGAGAGTAGCAGGATGGGCTGTCCTGTCCTCGGCTTAGATAATCTCCCAGGGATGATCTGTGCAGACAGAAAACAGTTACTTCCTGCTGTCATCCAATCACAGCTATGTGGCTAGTTCTACTCATTTCAACCTTATTGCCAATGTTCAGCTATTGCTAGGCTAATGCTTAGCTATGCTAGGTTAGTGCTAATGCTATGTTAATGTCAATGCTAGGCTAATGCTATACTAATGCTAATGCTAGGCTAATGTCATTGCTAGGTTAAATGCTAACAATAGGCTAATGCTAATGCCAGGTTAATACTAATGTTAGGTTAATGCTATTGGTATGCTAATGCTATGTTAATGCTATGCTAGTCCTAAAGTTAATGCTACTCAACTCAACTTTATTTATGTAGCGCAAATTACAACAGTCATCTCAGTGCGCTTAACAAAATAATGCTAGCTAATGCGAATGCTAGATAATGCTAATGCAAGCTAATGTTAATGTTAGCTAATGCTAATTCTAGCTAATGCTAACTAATGTTAATGCTGTCTAATGCTAATGCAAGCTAATATTAATGTTAGCTAATGCTAGTTAATATTAATGCTAATGCAAATTCATGCAAATTCTAGCAAATGCTAACTAATGTTAATGCTATTTAATACTAATACTAATGCAAATTCATGCTAATGCTAGTTAATGGTAATGCTAAGCTAGTACAGTGCGACTTGGGCCAGCACCTGCATCCTCACTTGCCAATATTCTGGTTATCGTTGAGATTGTACTTCAAAAAATCTGTTTCTGTTGTAATCATAATTTAAATGTAATTCAGTTTAGAGAATTGAATTTGTAATTCTATGGAATTTCATGGAAATTCTATAAAAACTTTTAATTACAATTTAATTAAATGCAAAACTGGGGAACCATTTTACAGTTCTGTGGATCACACATATGTATAGTTTACAATTATTAAAATGTGTTTCATATCAACTTTTCTCACAACCTGTCACATCTCTTCAGGATCATTTTACCATGGAAAAAAAATTAAATCGAGTGGTATACTGACCCACAGCAACAATATTAATACCAACATTTTCATGGATAAAAAAGCCTAACAAGGTAACCAAGAGATGACAAATAAATGAGATGACAGATAATACTTTTTAGTGTATTTTACAGCTGATTAAAATATTGGTCAAAATGACCCCTAATCAAAGGAGATGCTAACAGAAAGCTAACACAAAAGGGAGGATATGTTTTATGGGCTTATTTATTAAAAACTCAGTAATTGTGATTACAAACTGCAGGTCACCGTACTCATAATTGAGTTGTAATTGAACTTGGATAATTGAAGACGTAATTGTAATTGACCCCAACCCTGACATGTACACTTTACTCCAAAACCCTGCTCTGCATTTAGGCTGCAAAGCAAAAACAGTTTGGGTGATAATCTATCAACCTCACACAGCCCCCCCTCTCCCCTGGGGGTGTACAGGCACATTTCTTGCGTCACATTAAAACCCTGTATCTTCAGAAAATGCATCAAGCCTTTGGACTAATTTTCAGAATGCCACCGATGCATTTTTTATCACGATGGTGCGTTTTTTAGCAGCACTCGCTCACGTCAAGGGTGTAGGACTTGCTCAGCACAATAAGCAAGCTGGCAAACTTCACAGTCGGGACACCATGGGGTGACAATAGTTTAGTGGAGCCATTTAGCTGCTGTCCACAGTCCCTACATTACAGCGCATCACACATTGGGCTCTATTAGACGGGGGAGGCCTCACTCTGTGAGCATTAAGAGACGACGAGGAGTGCCGGTCCTGACATCCAATAAATCAAAAAAGAAGCTTCAGCAGCGTGCCCTGTCCTCTGGACATTTTCTCCCTCAGAATGAGAGACTTAGCATATTAATATGTTATAAGAAAAACATACACCCTTAAAGTGATCAAATATTCACTGCATACCTTTAGTGAGCCTTTGGCTATGTTTAATTCATTATTCGGAGAAGACCATCATACTCCTATGCTCCAGTGATGGATGTGCATGTCCATGCAAGCTCTAGATGTTCTTTGAATCATGAGGCCTCGCCCTGTAGAGAGTGTGCGCGTGTGTGTGTGTGTGTGTGTGTGTGGAGGAATCCCTTTCTTAAACACACCTGGACAAAAATGGTTCTGCAAAGTGAGAAAGTGCATGAAAACCGCTGATTAAGGCTATAACTATGTCAAAGGCTGTGTTTGAAATGTCACACTATGGACTATACAGTGTCTTAATATAGGGTTGTATTGCTGCTATAGATGTTGATAAGCTAGCTCCCTTTAGCCATGAAAGACTGACCTTGACCTATACCTACTTGAGTGTAATGCTTTTGTGTTTCTGATTACTTATTTAACATTGGCCTTTTTGGGGAATTGTTATGTATTTTAATCAACTTTTTTCATGTAACACAAACAATTAAGAATTTTTCTTGCACTACTTAAAGTGAAGACAGTCAAAAATGGCTCTTTTAGTTAGTGTTTAGTGTTATACAATCATGGGGAAACTGAAAACCCCTATAAATATTGTTGAGTTTCATTGAATTTTTGACAAATTCAATGAAACTCAACTTGAATAATTGTAAATTCTACTTCCAAATAAATCTGTTGAAATGTAATGTTTTTTTTTTTAAGAGTATTATTTTGCATGGTAGGCGATATTTATGTTTGGTTATGATACATTGATGTAAAATTACTCCCAATTTAGGGTTAATTTCAATAAATAATTCCCATGAAAAGTTTCTATTTTTTAATATTGTCAAAATCCCGTGGAAATTTTACACGTCTTTGCAACCCTACTGAGATATGCACAACTAAATTATTTGGTAATTTACACAATGATTCATGTTCACAGGCCTTGAGTCGATGGATAATATTTACGAGTTCGCTAAGCGTAGCCAAGGTTCACCAACCTGATAGCTGAGGTTCTGCTCCCCACAGGGCTGACAGGCAGGGGTCTGATAACAGGGAAGAGAGCCTGGCTCCGGACACGAGCCCCGTTCTGGATGACACCGCGAGGTACTGGAAGAGAGAGCGGCAGACACACAAAGTTAAACACAACAACAACCAAAACAAGTAAAGATCAGTGAAAACCCAACAGGACCTCAGACACACCTCAGCAGCAGCTTGATGAGCATTCGCAAACCATCTAAGGAGGCCAGCGGGGTAATATTGATGAGCAAGGCAGGATTAAATTGAGCGGGAAAGCGTCATAACTGAGTTAAAGCCACTGTGAATCATCCAATTACCAATGACCGCTGTGCCTGGCTAAATCTGGCATGTCTATGGCTGTGGACCTGAAGGGCCACGGTGCAGGTTTTCACATGGGGAAAACATAAATTAAAAACCCACACTCACTGGGTTAAAAACAAGTTAAATACAACAAGAAAACAGTCAACATCCCCAACCAGATTGATTGCCATTATAACTCGCAACCTTTTCCTATATCTAAAAACTTAGATGTATAGATAACAAAATATCATCACATCAGAATATAAAATGACCATCTTAAACGGTTTCTAAGAAAAGCTGTCCCCTTAAAAAATACTTTGAACAGAGTAAAAAAAAAAAAACAGAACAATGGCAATAACTCCGGAAAAAAATATTGCCCACTTGTCATTTTCGAACTCCATCAAGGTATTGATACCCTGAAGCCGCACAGCAAATTTGGTTATCGTATCAAACTGTTTCTGAGAAAAGCTGTCCCCTTTGAAGATACATCGAACAGAATAAAAAAACAGAACAAGGGCAATAACTCCGGAAAAAAATTATTGCGTGCTTCTCATTTTCAAACTCCATTAAGGTATTGATACCCTGAAGCCACACATAGAATTTGGTTATCATATCTTAAACGGTTTCTGAGTAAAGCTGTCCCCTTTGAAGATACCTCGAACAGAGTAAAAAAAACCGGAAAAAGGTCAATAACTCCAGGAAAAAATAATTGTACGCTTCTCATTTTCGAACTCCATCAAGATACCCTGAAGCCACACATCGAATTTGGTTATCATATCTTAAACGGCTTCTGAGACAAGCTGTCCCGTTTAACTCGGACGGACGCAAGGACGGACGTACGGAGCTCAAACCTATATCCCACTTTTCCACTTTGTTCACTTCGTGGAGTGGGATAATTAAAGTAATTGACTCAATTTTCAAAGTTAAAGCAGACTATACTAACTTGGCAATATGGACCAAAACTCATATCTGAATATTTTTTCTTACAATGGCGATGTACAACATAAATCTTGACCCTTACCAGAATGACAATGATGCTGATGCAAAATGCCACACAGGCACATTTATTAACAAACAGTTGCACAATATGTGCCACTTTTGGCTATTTTCTCCGAAAAGGGACAGCACGTGTGAGTGAGTTCTGTAGTGTTGCTTGTTAATAGGAAGGTGTGGGTTAGGACACACCCAGAAATCCATCTAACTGAGCTTTACATGCTGTTCTGAAAAGTAGAGAAAGCAGCGACTCCTAAAACGAGTATTTTGATACAAAATAAGCTATACAAGAATATCTATATATCGATATTGTCATTTTCTATATTGCCAAAATAGAAAACTCGATATATCTTGAATCTTGATATATTAACCAGCCCTAGCAACAAATACACAAAAAACACACAAAAAAAAAAAGAGGTTTTGAAATTTATTTTCTGTTTTTTATTTTTGGACAGATCACCATGAATGTCAGACCTCAACCTAAGAATAGACCTCAAAGATCCAAAGTTAGACTGTAATTGTAATTTGTGCATCAATGAGAAACCGGCGTGATAATAGATAAGTCTAAGGTCTTATTAGTGCAGAAAAACTCAGGTGCAGCTTATCGTTTAATGATATTATTAACAGTGCAAACCACAGGGAGGTGATGTGGGAAAAAAAAACTCACAGAACAAAAACACAATACATCCTTCAACGACAAAACACACTGAAAACACACAGCCAGGATAATGGACTGGCTTTGAAACAAATCCCTGAATATCCTCGAGTGGTCCACTCCAAGCCTGGACTTGTAGTCATGTGAAAATCTGAGGGGACAGTTGAAGATCAGGATTTACGCTGCTGAAATGATCTGCCCACTGGGAGATGAAAGATTTCCAACTGATGTTTTTCTTTCCCTTTTCCTTTTTGAACCGTTCGGTCTCAAACAGGGTTGGAATGAGCTTTAATACGATCACATTCGTAAATGTGAGCTATGTTCACAGACATGTAGCATTCCTTTACTCGCAATAGTCTTCCTCCATGTTTCAATGCTATGCTATGCTAAGCTAGGCCGCATCGTGTCTTTCTCTTTGTTTAAGCTAGTTAGTTTTTTTTTTTTTGTGTAAAACTCAGTTAATATTTGAACAAGGTAAAATTATGTTTAGCCATTTCTTCTGTTAAGAACAAACTGTTTTCTATAGCCTTATTTTTAACTCAAAACAACACTTAATTAAACAGTTATTTACATACAGTATAATGCAGAGGTTCCCAACCCTTATCCTTGCCGTGACCCCATGTTTATATCTCAAATTTCTGACGACCCAGACACTTTCTTCCTCTAAAAAGCATTTTTTTAATCATATTTGTTATACTTTGTTATAAATACAAAGTGACAATATGCACCAAGTCAGATATTTTCATACAGATTCTTTTTATTTAAGCTAGATTTCTATTTGAGAAAGCTAAAATATAGAACACTATTGTTAGAGAATGTATACGTGGTGTTTTAATTTGAAAAAAAATAAAATAATATATATATATACATATTTTAATTATTTAAGCTCTTTGAGCTTTTCCTATATCTATTTCTGTGATATTATTATCACTATTATTTTGTATATCATTGCATATTTTTTTTATTATTTTGTATATAGTCTATTATATTCATATTATTGTTTTTCTATTTTTATTCTTTTATACCATTATTCTTTTACTTTATTTATTCTTCAAGGGCTTAATGGGCAACTTTGGGACATTATTTATATGCACATAATGACAAATAAAAATCCATGTATTATGAATTGTTTTTTTAAACTGTGCAAAATAATTAAGAGTAAATAAATACATATTAAAAAATGTAAAAATTTAATTAACATTTTACTATTACTAGACATTTCAGGCGACCCCAAGGTTGAAAAACACTGATCTAATGCATCTGACACATCACCTTCAAGGGTAGCGCGTTATAAAACATGTTATTGATGATTATTGATGGCCTCAGTCTTCACAACTTTATATGACATATATTCTAGTCTGTGCACTGTACCTTTAAACTGCCATCAAGATGCAAAAACTGACCTACTTTTAAGGTGAACTTGTTTAAAAAAGATGAATCATCGTGCAGTGTGTTAAAGTGGCTGGTGGAACATTGGTTGAGAACGTTGGTTCGGCACCAACAATGTCTCAGCACTTTAGAGCAAAAGCAGACGCATCCTTCGAAATAAAAACATGTTTTCAAACGCAGTTTCACATTTTCCACAGAGGTCAAAGTCTCGCTTCTGGTTTTGCTACATTTAGAGACGGGCGGGAAAAGCGGAACACGTAAGCCTGACGTTTCCAACAGCGTCTGCTGAGAAGAGACGAGAAAAGAGAAGAGAAGCCAAAAGCACTTATTATTCAAGGCTCGCTGCTCGCCGCAGCCATTGCAGTTTGCTAAAACAGCTGTCACTTATGTCTCTTGGGTCAGCTTTGCAGATGATGACCTGCTGTTTGCTTTTGTCTGCAGGAGCATTTGTCAAGGTGTAAATGCCTGCGCGTAAACATAGAAATACATCATCAGTTAAAGCTTTGTTCCCTCCGTGGTTTTAAACATTAGCCTATAGAGGAAATTCACAAGAGAACATTTGAATGTTCCTTGGGGGAACACGAGCTCATTAAAATCTTCACAATTTGTGACGTGCCCGCCCAGAACCTAATCGCGTACGCTTTTGTAGGCAGACGCAGGATGAATTATGATGGATACTTTTGGTTTTTAGTGTCGGTGCGTTTTTGAAAGCTATCCTTTGAGCTTGGCAGGGTCCATTGTAATCACATTGAGTTAGTGCATCTCTGGCCCCTGATATCTCCAGCTCGGCTCTTCATAACCTTATAAGTAAGTCGCTGCACAGACTCGCGTTTGCAATCTTGATCACGCGCTGCATGACTTTGTGTGTGCGTGGACGGACGCGCGTGGGCAGTGCATTAGGTCTCCTCAGGTTTGACACACACACACACACACACACACCTACCCCCTTCTTACCCACTGCTCGCGCCGGTCGGGCTTCAGGTTACCATGGCAACGGCTCCCCCTTCCACATGCCACAGTAGAGTGGTAGATCATGCATCAGAAGACTAAGTGATAGAGGGCAAAAAGGAAACACCGGCGCTGTGTTTGACATGGTTTCTCCAACTCAACGACACACTGTGGACTGCCGCTGTTTACCCCAGATAAACACTCACACACACACACACACACACAACTCCCAAACTTCATCACCTTCTCACTTTGCCTGACGAATCTCAGAGTAAGCTTTTCTCTTCTTTGCCCTTGTAATTCCATCCTCTACTGGACGATCTGACCCCCGCCCTCCCTCCCTTCCCCATCCCTTTCCTTCCTCTCTCTCTCTCTCTCTCTCTCTCTCTCTATCGATCTTGCTGTCATCCTATGTATAGTGGTGACTCATATTTCCAACTGTGCATGCATGCTGTCTCTGCAGGTAAAAAAAAGAAAAAAAAAAGTCGGGGACAACATATGCTGCAGAGGAGAGGTGACAAACTGAGCAAGAAGCATTTCAAAAAGCACGTCACTCTTTGAGAGTGAAAAAGATGTTTTACAAGGTCAGGGTGATGCGTTTGTACTGGGGAGGGAGAGAGAGATAGAGAGAGAGAGAGAAAGCACTACTGAAGGAAAGGTGTCTGAGCATCTGTGCTGTTTTTTCCTAGAGAGAAAATGCTCTCTTTCTAATGTCTAGTATGAGCTGCTGGGCCTTTATACTGTCTGTGCTTCCAAGGTCTCCAGGTGAATGAGACGCGCACGCACGCACACCCACACGCACGCACAGTTCAAGGGTCACTCACAATAGAATGTTTTGAAAGTGGTCTCTTTCTCCATCTTAACACCCCCCCCCCCCCCCCCCTCCCAACTTGCTGATTTGCGTGCTAAACTGAGCAGTGACTCTGAGGGCAGGATGCATACTAATGCCGTGGCAGCGAGCGTCTGACTGACGGACTGGATTGCTGGTGGGCTGAAGTATCTGGCAGTTTAACTGGACGGCTAACAGGCTTGTCTATCTGACGCTCCTGCAGAGTTTTTAAGTTGTTTGCTGACTGATGTGCTGAAAAGAGAACAGAGCTGAAGCCACAAAAAGCATTTGTTTACTTTAAGCCTGTATTGAAGCAACGATCATGAGAATCTCATATTAACTCAAGACTTTTTAAGACTTTTTTTATTGCCATTTGAAATTCAATTTGAGACCAACACACAATAAACATAATTTGGGGGAAAAAATGCCACATCAATTACATAGTGTTAGGGTATTTTTTTCTAGTGTCTTGTGCAGACTGACAGCCCCCAAAATAAACACACAAAAATATAGGGATGTCCAGATACAACTTTTTCATTTCCGCTATGATACTGATATTGCAGCCTTGCATATCGGGCCGATACTGATAATGATCCGATACGATATCAGCATGAATCATACATACTTGTATTACTTTTTTCTTTTGTTTTTTATAAAAAAAATTACTTATTTTGTAGTGTGGAATGTTAGAAAAGGCTTGATCAAGTGGTGTTACTCAAACAGAGAACAATAGTCAGCAACAGTAGGTATGAGAAAAACTGACCCATTTATTATTAACCAATTGGTTACATACATTTTAACCTTCAACATAACATCTACAGTATCCTACAATTGAATAAAAAAAAAAAAGACATTAAAATAGACACAAAAAAAAAAAAAAAACTAAAATAATCAAAATCGCTCCAAAAACACAAGATGATGAGAGAAATAGCCAGAAATCTATAAAACAACAATAAAAATACAAAAAATAAAAACCATTAACCATTGTTGGACAGGCAATTTTCATTAAATTTACATTTTTCCATGGCGTTTATTCATTAAAAACAAAAAAACGAATGTTATCATGTATTTTGAAATGTGAGACTAATTACAATCATAAATGTAAATAATAATGATCCTCCACAGCCTTACGATGTGCAATATTACTCAGCACTCATTGAAAAACCCCACTTACCACTTATATATATATATATATATTTATTTATTTTTTCTTTACTGTACCAATACCTTTTTCCTTTCTTGTTTGCTTGCTCTTTGGTTGCTGTAGCCTGTGAATTTCCCCACTAAGGGATAAAATAAAGGATAATCTAATCATGTGTTAACATTTAAGACTATTTAAACATTGATTTAAGACATTTTAATGACAATTAAGGCCTTATTTTTTCGATTAATGACTTTAATGCCTTTTAAGACTTTTTAAGGATCCGTGGGAACAATGGGGTGTGTGATCTGATGATATGAGATAAAAATGAAAACATGATGCCGATCTGCCAAATAACAGAGATCGCAGAACCACCGGTAGTGCTAAAAATCAAAGTTTATGTCGCTTATCAGCATTTTGAGGAAAAATATTGATATGAATATTAGTTCATATCACCCAGGCCTAATGTAACCACAGTAGTAACGTTTCATTTTGTAAAGGATATGAATGTCCAAAGTGTGGGAAATGAGGGGTTCAAAAGACTGCTTTTATTAACATGACTGTGATACTTAAAAACACTCACTGATAAGCTGCCTTGTTATGTAGCAAGTGTTGCTAATGCTAAACCACTTCAGTTAAACAAAATAAAAAGACTGTGTGTGACTAAAATAACTTTAAATTGCTTACATACAGTATATTATTTTTAAATGTTTGAAAAGTTCCCCGACATAAGTGATATTTATCCCTTTTTTCCCATTTGGGATGATGATTTTAACTAAGTGAATTGGTTTGTTTGACTGGTAAATAACTTGAAATTAGTCTAAATGATTTGAATGAAAAAAATCGTGGTGTGAATTTTTTTCTATATTGCCCAGCCCTAGTCTCATAGTAACACTTATCCACTGAAATATTACTTTATTTGAAAATAATCAAAGCAGCTTTTTTTTGGATTGTGACCCTATTCTTATATCACAAATTTCTGGCAACCCCCCAAAAAATTTTTTTTTCTTTTTAGAATCAGTTTTAATTAATCATGTTTTTATACTGTGTTACAAATACATATCCAGGATTAGTACTCATACTGCTGTTTATTTATCAAATTTGTATTTCTTTCCTGTTTCTTCTTGTTTTATACTGCATTTTATTTAAATGAGATTTTATATTTCTGAAAGTGAAAGTAAAGAAGACAATTGCTTAAAATTGTGTGTTTTCATTTGAAAAGAGAATAATTAATTTGATTCAGGCGACCCCATTTAAATTCCATGTGACCCCACATGGCGTCATGACCCCAAGGTTAAAAAACGTAGATATTTCTGAGGGTTATTACATCGTCACCATGTTAAACCGATTTGCATCACTGATCAAAGTCCATGGCACTTTGCTTATTTCACTGTAAACTTTTTTTAAAGCAAGCACGATATGAAGAGAGAACAGATGCTCCATGACTGAATTATTACACTCTTACTATCAGAAGTGCTCACTCCCTTCACTCTTTATGAAAATGCAACCTTGGACTGCACTGCAAATAGCAGTGGTTTATTATTAATGTATTCTATTTACACTGATTTCCTTTTACACTTTCTAATGCAACACTGATGCTATACCATTAGCGATGTCGGCAGAGTCGTTATTTCAGATTAGAGATCAGAGTTTTACAAATACATTTTAATGTTAAAGCAAGAAGGAATCAAATACTTTTTTCCCAAACTCTTTGATTCTTAAGATCTTTGGGAGGGTTGACAATGCTAGTGTTTTTGTTCTTACAGGTATGTAAATAAAAAGCTTTATATTGGAATATGATGTGTATAAAACCAAAATACAGAATTAAATTCGTCTTCAATTGTCACTTTGAACAAAAACGGCAAAAAGAGGCTCCCTATAGGGCCTAAAATGATATATTCTTTTATTTTATATATGAATGAAATTTTCATTAGGGGCACATTTTGGATGTTGAAAATCAGGGAAATGAAAGGTGACAGTAAATCACTTAATTTCCCATGTTAGCTGTGCTGTGTGACTAGCATAGCAGCAGCGCTGAATTCTTCCTCATTTTTGTTTAACATGGGGTTGAATAACGATGGTCATGGTAAACATGAAAGTGGGTCACAGCCATCACACACTGAGGTACAACTCAATGGTTCCTGTTGTGATACCAAATGTCCTTCACTGCCTTTTTTAAAAATTAACATCAAAAATTTGTTCTTTTGTTTCCATGGATACGGTTTATAATAAAGTGGAAAGGAAAAGTGCTGAAAATCGTCAAACGAATTAGCATTACAAAAAAAAATGATCGGAATAAAAGCTAGGATTTTTCTGCTTTATTAAGCATTATACAACAGCTAGTTCCGACCAAGTAATTTAATTGGAAAATAGAAATTCCTAGAGTGCAACAACAGTACCAGGACTTCTTACACACTATATCACTCCGATGTACAGCTGATCTATCAACCATCCATTTCCAGACCCGCTTTTTCCTGTTTTTCAGGGTCGCGGGAGTCTGCCATGCCTATCTCCGGCTCACAATGGGCACAAGGCGGGGGTACACCCTGGACAGGTTGCCAGTCCATCGCAGGGCAACACAGACACAGACAACCACTCACACTCACTCCTACGCGCAATCTACAGACCCATTCAACCTAACAGTCATGTTTTTGGATTGTGTGAGGAAGCCTGGGTACCTGGAGGAAACCCATGTAGCACGGAGAGAACATGCAAACTCCACACAAAAAAGGACCCAAGCGTCTACCCCAGGGTTTGAACCCAGGACCTTCTTGTTGTGAGGCGGACATGCTAACCACGAAGCCTAAATAAATACCGTTAATTACCGTTACATCTTGGGCTGCAGTATACTGTGTGCTCTCCACTTGTGGAACTATTTAATTAATTAGATTAAATAAACAAACTAATAATAATCTCGTCTCACTTATTACCTTTGACTAATAAAATGAGCTTGTTGAATTGTTGTATATTATTATCTATGGCACTCAGACGTCGAGCCTATGACCGAATCACACCAGTGCCGATATTTCAACACAACAGCACTCCTTCTTGTGTGATATTGCTTAAATACACACTTGATACTTCAGTGGCTAAAATTATTCCTGAAAACAATATGTTAAATAGTATCAGGCTTGGACAAATATTGTATTTTCCCTATGCGCCCCTAATGAAAATTTTGTCCATATATCATTTAATTTATTTTGGGCAAACTCCCCCCCCCCCCCCCAAAAAAAATCCCCAAAAAACCAAAAACAAAACACTCAACAGGTTAAACTGTTTAAGCAGCTAAATAACTACTTTGACTGTTAATCACCTGTTGCATGCATTAATGGAGGGACAATAATTTTACACATACTGTAACAACCTGCTATTAGAGAGTGTGCTTGTGTGCAAAAGAGATGAAGAGGAGAGGAGAGGAGAGGAGAGAGAGAGAAGAGAAGAGAAGAGAGGAGAGGAGAGGAGAGGAGAGGAGAGGAGAGGAGAGGAGAGGGAGGAGAGAGGAAAAAAGAAAGAAAGAAAGACTGCAGCAGAGCTACAAACTAAATATTCAAATGAGGATCTTGACTGATTAGCCACCAATCTGTGTGAGTCGCACTTGCCTGAGGAAAGATCTGCAAGTGATGCTTTTGGACACAGAACATATGATAGTTCTTTAAGGTCTATCCATCCATTATAAGTTCTTTCAGAAGTTTAGTCAGTGTGAGTGGATGACCAGGTCAGGTCAGGTTTTTAGTTTCCTTGGAAGTCAGATTTGATCTTGTGTGATGAGCAGCTCTGAAAGCTCTGGGAACAGGAGATGGAAGTAATAACTCAGAGCAGTAAGAGCTCCAAACCCACTCTCTCTGCAGAACCGACTACCTCCCAAAAACTCTTTCCTTGTCTCGCCCTCCGGCTGGCTGTCACAACTCGGCTTCCTCTGAAAATCACACCAGAGTATTTCTGCACTCTTTCTTTCAATAGCACATTTTAAGGATAGCCCTTTCTCCCCATCTCTCCTTGTCACTAGTCAGCCTCCCTAACTCGTCCTCTTTTCTCCCTTTCATCCATCTGTCCAGCTGCTCAGACACATCACTCAGGCTAAGCGTGTGTGTGTGTGTGTGTGTGTGTCTAGAGGGAGTCCAGGTTTTCAGACACTCTCTCCAACCTCGGCTCCTTGACCATTACCACTCCATTATCAGCGGCGATGGAGGGCGCGCCGCTGACGCCTAATGTATCCATTTCCAGCTCCATTTAGGACTCTGCAGCCCAGTGAGCTCCTGGAGTGCTCTCTGATTGGGATTGAATGTCCATTTAAACTGCCATCCAGCCACCAGGGAAGAGGTTGTGTAGGAGGGGAGGAGGAAAAAGGAAAAGTGGGGAAAAATACAGGAAAAGAGAAGTAAAAAAATGGAAAGAGTGCTCCCCAGCCTCTCAATTCAAACTCAGGTTTTTGGCTGAGCCAAGTGTCAGAATCAAACACTTTGCATTCTTACGGTGCACTTCTGAAAAGAGGAATTTGGAATTGAGATGATTAGAGTTGGTGCATCTGTAGAGGGTGGAGAAAGGAAGAGACAGAACCAGGAAAGAAACAGGCGTCGGATCTCTCAACACACACCACACACACCCACACACGCACACACGCTGCAGGTGAAAACCATACCTTGTAGGAGAACTCCTCCATTCTTTCTGAAGAGGGGACTTCCCGGCACAACGGAGGACTAGAAAAGGGTAGAAGGAGGAGGAGGGGAGACAGAGAGGAACACGGTCAATATTTGATCTGCTCTCTGCAGTTTCAACCGATAGCAGGGCAGGAAATTTGAGCCCATAAGCCAGTGCTTCTGATTATAGTGATTAGATTCCCGGGTGTCCCACTGTACCATTATTCCCTGTGATTACCTCAGAGAATTACAGCTCCCAAGCTGTAGTCCCACGGGGGTAATTTCTCATGACAACCCCCCACCGCCCACTACTTGTCCATTCACACAGAAAAACAATCCACACACACACACACACACACACAACACCCACACACACACACACACACACACACACACACACACACACACACACACACACACACACACGACACACACACACCACACACACCACACACACACACAACACACACACACACACACACACACACACACGTGTAGCTTGTGCCCATGCCACATGGCATAGACGGATGTGTGTACACTACAGTGTGATAAAACCCTACAAACAACCAAGACACAACACACAACACACACACACACACACACACAAAGCCGGGGAGTCACTTTAGGTGATCATTGCACCACTAAATGAGGAGGTAATGACTGCATTTCTCACATAGATGGAGATATTCTTCACTCACCCCTGGAGGAGACAATGGATGCAGTTCTGCTAGTAAATCCATAATTTTTACGTAAAAGGGGGGCAATGAGGGAGGCATAGAATGGAGGGAGGGGAGGGGAGAGAAGCTGTAAGAGCTTTCCAGGTTGAGCGGTCTTTAGCTCCCCATTAGAGCGCGCGTCTGACAGCTTCCGCCCCTCTTTCCGCAGCCAGACACGTGTTCTCAAACATCGCATCTTGGGTCCGATGTCTCAGGACGCGCTCGTATGCAGACGCCACACCACACACCAAAGTTAGAAAAACACAAGGGGGGGTTAGTTATGTGGGGCGAGCTCTTTTTATGTGCTGTAAAAAAGCTGAAACTGTTGCCTGTGATGGGACCCTCACCTTATCAGATGGGGGAAGATACACAAACAGAATGTTTAGCTTTTATAGCCGTTCCTAACACAAATCTAACTGTTTATCTAATAATGCCAACTTAACGTTAAGGAAATATCTTCCAAACTACATTATTCTATGTTTACAATTTGTTTCTGTTTTCAAATGCAATGTAAGCATAATTAGGTCCTCCAACATATGCAAACACACCAAAATCCTGCAGCAAACCCTAATGCTAACGTTCCTCGAAAGAAATGTAATCCTAATGATCTTCTTGTGGCAACGCACACACAGACACCACACAGGACACACAGAGACACACACAGACACCACACAAAAATGTTTAACTTTTATGGCAATTCATGCAGTAAGTAGACAAATCTAACTGTTTATCTAATAATGCAAACATTTATGCAAATATTTTCCCAAACTACATATATGTTACAATTTGTCTCCGTTTTCAAATGCAATGTAAGCATAATTAGGTCCTCCAACATATGTAAACACATCAAAATCCTGGAGCCAACTCTAATGCTAACGTTCCTCTAAAAAAAAAAAACAAAATCCTCATGATCGTCTTGTGGCAACGCACACACAAACGTGCGCGCGCGCACACATACACAAACAACAGCAAACGCAAATTTCAGCCCTGAGCCACCTGCTGTTGCCATGGAGAGTTGCCACATAGCGTTGCCACGGCGATAACATATTTTTCCTGCGCTAACAGCCTGTCTGTTTTCCCTAGCACCCCACCCCCTGCCCATCTCGTTTCCTCCCACAACTTCTCTCTCTCTCTTCTCCTTCTCCTCCTCTCCTCTCTCCTCCCATCCCTGCACTCCTCCCTCTCCCTCTCTCCGTGTCTCAACAAATGGCTTCACAGCGCGACAGCACCTGACTTATACTACATGTGTTGCCATGGCGGCGTTCCCGTTACCATGGCGACCCCGTGCATTAAATACAGTGGGCGAGGAGCTAAACTAGGGACAACCGCTCATGTTATAACCCATCAATATATTTCCTCATCAGAAAAAAAAAGAAATAAAATGGAAAGAGAGAGAGAGAGAGAGAGAGAGAGAGAGAGAGAGAGAAAGAGAGAGAGCTGTAAAGCAACCTCCTGAGACAACCTCTCTCCATCCTCACTCTCCCCCTTTCCTCCTCTCATCCAGATGCTGATGGGGTGTGAAGGAATGCACCATGGAGCTGACCTCCTACCCAGCATGCTTCGTCTCCCCCTTTCCACACACACACAGAGAGACACACTGCATGAGGTGAACACACACACACACACACCCCCCAATAGAAATTAATGCGTACGATCCCCACACACACACACACACGTCAACACACTCTGGAGCAAGCCGCATGTGGGGGTCGACGAGTGTGTCGTGAGTTATTGTAGTCCATGAAAATGCGAGAGGTGTGAGCGATAAACAGCGGAGGACAAAAGAAGCGTCACTGCGCACCTTCTTCCTCCCCTTCAGTCCCAGCCTCTCCCCTGCTTTTTCCTCTCCAACTCGCTCTGCCACTTTCTTTCTTTCTCGCTCCCCACGTTCATCTTCCACTTGTGGGTTGCATAGAACTGCTCGAGACAGTCCTTGACCTTAACATAATAGACATGCTGTGCAGCCATTCACAGTCATTACACTTCATAACATAATATTCTTCAGACCGAGTGCTCTTGAGCGAGATATCGTCTTATATTGATTGAACTTGACTTCCAGGATGAAAGAAGCCGCTCGTACAGTAACTTAGACATTTTCACGTTTGTCTGACTGTGTGCTTTGAAGAAATCCTTCCATTGTCACCAAATGTAAAGTTTAATGTTGGCCCCTTTACGTTCATCCATTTATGCAAATAAACAACATACAAAAACTAGTAGCATGCAACGTTTAATTATATTACATATACTGTATACAGATGTTAGATTTTTCTTTTCCACCTAGGTTGTTGTTTAGAATTCACTAATATACATTTAGCATATATATTAAATTACATCTACACTTGAATGCCTTCATATAATTCTGCACCGAAATAATTTATTTTTCACCCATAATCATATTTTTTGATGAAAGACAAAAAACGCCTTATTATTATTGTGCTTGCCTGCTCCTCATACCAAAGGTAAATTATACCTAGTGCTGCTACCTCAGCAAAAAAAGCTCACACCCTCTTGGTTCTTCTTTAAAGTTTCAAAGGTCAATGAGATTACCCTTTGTCTTTTGAAATCTCCACTCTTCCACTACCACGCCCAACATTTATAAATACATTTCTTTCACACCGCATTAATTCAGTCAGCCATTAGGAAAAAAAATTAAATAAAAATGGGAACACTTTTCTGCACTAAGAGCTAAAACAGATACTCAACATGTTTCAAATCTTGTAAAACTCAGAAATGTGTGTACGGTACAAAAGACAGGCAGCTTTATTGTTTTGGCCCATTAACTATATGTATTGCATTGCATACAAGCTACGTGTGTGCTTTACAATGCTGCGAGGCAATTTCTAAAGCACACCATAAATTCTTAAATTGATTTTCCACCTTTTATGCAGCTACTGCTTCCTGTTAATTTAAAGCCAATGCAAAAAAAAAAAAAAAAAGAAAGCGTTTGTTATTCAACCATAAAGTTGCATGTAGGGGTTGGTTAAGATGCTATCAGGAGAAGCTCTTGTTATTAAATAATTAGAGAAAGACTTTTTGTAGCTCCAAATAGTTTACTTATTAGTGTTTGACTTTTCAATGTACTTCCCTTCCTGGCAATTCTCATGTTTCAAATACATGTATATAAATAATGCATGATTTAAATCAGTGGTTCCCATAAAGGGGAACATTGAGCATGAGACATTTTCTTATTTGCACTCAAATAACTTTATTATTACTGTTTTAAAATATTTGATTACACATTTTATGCTATTTTTTATGAGTTTTGGAGAGGAAAGGTCACAATTTATGTCATTTTCAATAAAAATAAGTTTAGCCATTTTGTAGAAATGTTGTTGTTCAAAGGGGGTGGGACAGAAAAAGTTTGGGGGCCACTGATTTAAATCAACATAACAGTTATCAGCAAATGTGAATATTATGCAGTAGTGAAAGACAGACTTTCTGCCTTTGATGTTTTTGTCATTTTGGGCCAAAATTGTTAGGTTAGAATTTTAACTTAAAAATATGAAAAACTTTAACACACAATTTCTATCAAATGATAATAGTGTAATCACATGGAGTAGACAAGAGTGGTTATCCAGTTCTCCATATTATCTGATGTAATGTGATGAACTTTACCGGCGATATCAGGTTCTGATCAGTTGGAAACCTAAAAGCTCCCGCTAATATTACAGCAGTTTCTTTTTTAAACACAAGATTTTCAGATTTGGTATGACTTTTATCAATCACAGTGAAATAGTCGTATATCAAAAGTTAAAACCCTATATACTGTATTCTTTATGACTGGGAGGATAAAGAAGTTGCTAATTAATCATATTGCATATGTTCTTGAAAAAATAATAAACAATAAAATGTATGTATGTATTGAATGAGGTGATACTGTCCATTTTATGTAATAAAGGCTTAGACATGCAGCAGTGAAGCATCTTTAATTCTACTCCAACCAGAAAACTGGCTCACGTTGCACTTTTCTGCCATGCGTCACAATGCACATGAGCAAACCTTACTCCCACCCCCCCCCACCCCCCAACGTACAGTGACCTCTCCTCCACCACAACCACGTGTTCAGAATCCTGCCTCCAATTTGTTCCACTTCCCCATACCTCATTGTTCAAAATGACACTTTTACATTTTATGGTGAACCAATTATTCTGTCTTACACAGTCCGTTGGCTCAGCAAGCCAACCTGCCTGGATCAACTGGGGAGAGGATTGGAGGGCTGCTGCTGCTGCTGGTAGGCTGCGGGGGGGGGTTCTGGTGTTGGGGGTATTCAGAAAAAAAGACGGATAAGTTGGAAAAAAAAATATGACTAATAATGCATCTCTGACATAGCCACCGGGATGGGAAGGAGAAATGGAGAGCAACGTGCTAGGAGAGGTCAGGACGGGAAGCAAAAGGAGGAGGACATAAGAAACAACACAGGTGGATGCTGCTGGTGCATCCTGTGTGCGTGTGTGCGCGTGCGTGTTTTAGGACCACGAGGGGGGGAGAATAAAGTGAATGTAGTCAAAAGAGGATTTAATTTAATGATAAAGTGAAAAAGAGAAGAAAGGGAATACATCACAGCAGGGATAAATAAAGAAGATGGAGTACTGGGTGCCCTCACTAGTTGTAATGTATGCCTGGGGATGAGCAGGAGGGTGTGCAAAGATATTAAAAGAGGAGACAACAAGATGGAAAGAGAGAGAGAGAGAGAGAGAGGGGGGGGATTGGAATGGTTTCTGAGCCGGAGGAGAGGGAGGAAAGGATGGCAAAGGGAGAAGAGGGCGATCGGATGAACAAGTGAGCATGTGGAGAAGGAGCGAGTGGGAAAGAAAGGGCAAACGGTGCTTTTCTACCTGCAATGTGCCCGAGGGGGGAGGGAGATAGGAGGAGGGACGGAAGTGTTGTTGCATGAAAACAGCGTGCAAAAAAGATTTGAGGAAAAGGACAGAGCGGGTCAGCTGTAGAACGCCTGGAGCGAGTAGGAGGAGGAAGTGACAGATGGAGAGCGTGGATGGAGGAAGGGATGAGTCTATAGTTTCATATTAATGCATACATACTGGTTTAATTCCACTCTCAAAGCTCCACTTTAACCAGATAAAAGAGAACAACTTTGGACTATTAACCCTGAGTGTATTGTACTATGTAGACGTACGGTGAGGGTCAGATGTTATTTATCTTTCCCATCAAACATCACTACACCATATTTCATAAAAAGGACTCAGATCCTTTACTAATTAAACTTTACCTGATTGTAACACATTAAGTTCAGGACAACATGCTGACTTTATGTGTAACCATTAGGGATGAGCGAGTACAGCATTATCTGTATCTGTTAACCATATTATGAGTTATATGCATCTGTATCCGTACACGGAGTGGGCGGGGCCTAACCCGGAAGTGGGTCGGGTTGTTTTGAAATGGACGGGCTTTAACCGGTAAGTTATTTTAAGCATGAAACTGATATGGGTTAATCAGCAATTGTTATATTTATTGCTGATTAGAAAACTATTTACAGGACAGCATCAGCATTGAGCTTCAGATCAATGGTTTTGATCACGATAGCAAACTATTTACAGAACAAGTTTTATTTTGCAACAATGAATACAACACATGCGGTTGGAATTATGAAGTAAAATGTAATGAGCAAGAGTTTTCATACGCAACAAAACTTCCTTTTTTTTTATTATTTATGATCAGTGTGAATTTTTCTTTTTTTAATTTTATTTCCTCACCAGGTATGCGTGTGTGCGTGTGAGAGAGAGAAAGAGAGAGAGAGAGTATTTCATGAAATACAGCAAGAAAGTGTCAGAAACTGGTTAAACTCAGCTGACGTAAGAAAAAAAAAAAAGACGCAACGCGAGACGCATTTTACCAAGCACCACGTCTGAACGAACCCACGTTTATCAGAGTTTTACTGGTTAAAGTACAAACCGAAGTAGAAACAAACCTGAAGCTGAAGAAACCCTAAACGTTAATGGAAAAGACCCAGAGCCGTTGTGTGTGTCAGTGAGCACAGCGTGTGAGTGTGTAGGGGAGGGTCGCTCTGATTAGCCTGCAGAAAGCAGACACGATCAGCGCAATGAAGATTTTCATTCAATCCGACCACAGATATTGACTCGTATTACTCATATATAACTCATACTCGGCAAAAGTGCTTTATCCATACCGGATTATCTGGCTCAACGCTAGTAACTATACATCTCGTAAAGTCACACTTAATGCTCTCCCTGTCATTGTTTAAAATAGCAGCGAAGTTAAGCCGCAGACAGTATATAGTCTTCTTAAAGATGTGAAACCTTGCTTCAATCAGAAATAAAATGGGTTAAAAGCAATCAAAAATGGTGGAAAAGGTGCTGAAATGGGGTTTTATAAACCACATAAATTGGTTAAAAGTTAAAAATTCATTTAAAAATGTACATAAACTGGCAAATAATGGGCAAATCGTGAATGTGGTTAAATTGGCAAAAATAAACATAAAATGTGATGAAAAGGGGTTAAAGTGACAATAATACGTCAACATATGCAAATTTAGGATGAAAAAGTTGTGGAAAAAGTTCAGAAGTGCCAAAAATGTCTTAAAAGTAGAAAAAATGTGCAAAAGAGGCATTGGAATTTGATAAAAAAGTGGCAGAAATGGGAGTAATGTAGCAAAAATGCATTAAAAGGAGCAAAAATATGGCATGAAAAAGTGATGAAAACATGGCAAGTTTGGTGTAGTTGCAGAAAAAAGGTGAAAATAAGTAAAAATGTGCTTCATCCAGACCAATCAGGTTCTATAAATGAAGTAATAGTATCATTTTTTTTTAAAAAGTGTAAAGTGGTCTTACCTGCTGTGAAATGTCTGTGGTAGGGTGGGTGGGGAGGTGGAAGGCGTGGCCAGGCTCGGTGAGAAAGGATGGTACGGCGTCTTCTTCAAGGCCTGAATCAGGTTGTGTCTGTACTCTGGATCTATTGACCACAAGGAACCTTTGCCTATGCTCTGAAAGATAGAACAGAGTGTTGTTATTAGTCTTATTCATTCATCAAAACAAAAACAAAAAAAAACGTTTCCATATACAGTATACGATGTAAAAAAAAAAAAAGTTTCTCTGTGACTCTTGCCAGTACTTTTAGATTTGCACTATTCTACTTCTTGCTCCAGATATAATACCTCACAATACCTTGTGTTTTCCTTTTTATAATGTAAATATATAGTAGAATGGACAATAAAAGCCCATTTTCTAAACTCTACCTTGCAAAACAAACATCAATCTAGACTTAACTAGACTAGATATAGGGCAATATTTTAAATTGTGGAAACATTATACAGAAATGAAAGGAACTTGACATATTTGTGGCCCTTAAATCATGGCAAACACTGCCCTGGTGTACAGTGAAAGTCGGCCGCCTAAACACGAGCCAACAAACAACTCAGACCTTGTTCCCGATCCTTTACAAAACCACCTGTCGACAAGTTTGCATTCCCACCACGAAAAAGACCTTGAAAGGAACAACGATCCAAACACTTGCTGGCAAAAACACGAGCTTCATGTTCCATTAGAAAAAAAACAGACACAAGCCAAAACCTCTTTTCCAACACTAAAAGTACTGGTTTTAACTTCATGCCTAATGCCAGTTCACAGACTGTTTTCCAGTCCTCTGCCTATTCATTGGTAAAAATTCTTGAAGATACATGCAAACTCTTTAACTTTTTCCACTCCAGAGGCAACGATGGAGCGTATTTTTAGATCAAAGCAGCTTTCCGTCTCCCCTAATGAAGCCGTCAGCTTCGAATCTGAGTGAATCCAGCCTTCAGATTATGAAAGAAGGCAAGGGCTGCCATAAAAATACACTTGCTCTCCTTTTCTTTTACCAGTTTCTCCCCTGTTGCTTTCATCTGCCTTGTCATCAGAATGTGGCAAAATGTGACAGAAAAGGAGAAACACAAAGTAAATATAAAATTCAAGTCTGAAGCTCACTTTGTAGTGCTCTGTGATATGATACAGGTACAGGCTACACTGTGGGAACATGTCACGAATGTGATACTCGGATCTGTGCAAAGGATTCTATTAAGGGGGGAAAGTCAGATGTGACAAGGCTGTGCAAGAGAGAGATAATTGGGGACAAGTTTGAAAACCTAAGGCGCACTTTACTTCGAAGTGGCAGAAAAAAAATACACTGAACATTGCTTCAGTTTATACACGTGGGTCAATCATAAAGTATACAACATGTAAAAAACACTTAATTTAAATGATGACACAGGTATATGTGCACATATAAAACAGGAACTGACAAACAAAGATTATTTTTGAATATTTAAATACACAGCGAGTTAAAGCTGCTGTGAGAATAACCAACAGTTTCTTAATGAAACTGATAGGTGTCGTGTAGGCCTCATAGATCAATAACTTGAAGGTATTTCTACTGAAAACCGGGAGAATTTACTCACAAAGGTTGAAATTGCCGCTTGAAATATTTTTGTTGACTCAAAAATAAACAATGGGTTTGTTGACAAATGGTCAAGTGACTTGATTCTTGAACTTTGGAAAAGTTTTGTGCATTGCATTGTGGGATTTGGAGTCTCATAGAAGAATGCAAAGTTTCTTTGCCAAACAAGACAGTGATTCACTTTGTTCTGGTTTCTTTATCGTGCTCCCTGTGATGTGCGCTCCATTCGATTTCAGCTGTATTCGAGTGTTTCTGAGAAAACCACAATATTTAGTAAGTAAATAAATGTATTTGTATAGCGCTTCTCACAGACAATAGTCACAAAGTGCATATTTTTCACACTTACTGTAAGTGTTTCACTTCAAACAAATTTAATTTATTAATGAGGAAGAAAAAAAAAATCAGGACTTTGACTAGTCCACTCCAAAGTCTTTATTTAGTTTTTCTTCAGCCATTCAGAGGTGGACTTGCTGGTGTGTTTTGGATCATTGTCCTGCAGTAGAAACAAAGTTTGCTTCAGCTTGAGGTCACGAACACTTGGCCGAACATTCTCCTTCAGGATTTTTTGGTAAATGTCAGAATTCATACTTCCATTTATCACAGCAAGTCTTTCAGGACCTGAAGCAGCAAAACAGCCCCAGACCATCACAATGCCACCACCATATTTTACTGTTGTATGATGTTCTTTTTCTGAACTTTTTACTTTAAAGTGTTACTTTTACATCAGATGTAATGGGACACAGACCTTCCAAAAAGTTCAACGTTTGTCTCGTCAGTCCACAGAATATTTTCCCAAAAATCTTGGCGATCATCAAGATGTTTTCTGGCAAAAATGAGACGAGCCTTAATGTTCGTTTTGCTGAGCAGTGGTTTTCTTCTTGGAGCTCTCCCATGTAGGCCATTTGTGCCCATGTAGCCCAGTCTCTTTCTTATGGTGGAGTCATGAACACTGACCTTAACTGAGGCAAGTGATGCCTGCAGTTCTTTAGATGTTGTTGTGGGGTCTTGAGTCAGCTCTCTGATGAGTCGTCGCTGCGCTCTTGGGGTAATTTTGGTCGGGCGGCCACTTCTCGGAAACTTCACCACTGTTCCGTATTTTGGCCATTTGTGGATAATGGCTCTCACTTTGGTTTGCTAGAGTCCCAAAGCTTTAAAAATGGCTTCATAACCTTTTCCAGACTGATAGATTTCAATTACTTTTTTTTCTCATTTGTTCCTGAATGTCTTTGGATCTCGGCATGATGTCTATAGCTTATGAGGATGTTTTGGTCTACTTCACTTTGTCAGGTTGGTCCTATTCAAGTGATTTCTAGATTGCAAACAGGTGTGCAGTAATCAGGCCTGGGTGTGGCTACAGAAATTTAACTCAGCCATATTTATGTTTTAACAGGAGCTGGGGGGCAAACACTTTTTCATATGGGGCCATGTAGCTTTAGATTTTTTTCTTCCTCATGAATAAAACCCTTCATTTAAAAACTGCATTTTGTGTTTCCTTGCGTTATCTTTGACTCATGTTTAAATTTGTTTGATGATCTGAAACATTTAAGTGTGGAAAACATGCAAAAAAGTAAGAAATCAGGAAGGAGGCAAACACTTTTTAACACCACTGTATATAATGTTAATCCGTTGAAAGGTATTTGAACTGTATTTTGTGATGGGGCATTCTTAAGAGTACAAAAAACTCAAACAAGGATATATTTCAAACATAAAACCTGCAAAAGCTTCAAGCTTCAAACCTTATTTGTAAAACACACCCAAGACACTGTTTCAGCACAGTGGACAACTTTCTTTACTGATTCATTGTAAATTATATGTTGAGGAGTGGCCTGCAGCGGTTGTTGTATTTCTTCAAATCAAGGAAGAAAAATACTTTCAACACATCAGCTTTGCATTAATCTATTGGTTCCGAAAGCTTTGGTTTTAGCATCACCAGTCTGCACCCTCTTTCCTGCAGCGTGGCGAAGCACTTGCATGATGATCGCTCACTGGTTTAAATCTAATATCATTCTTGCTTCAATGGCTTCAACACCGTAGAATATTTAATTAACTCAGAAAACCATTTCTAATGAACCAAAAGTATAAAACACTACTGTTGAACAGGGGCGGGAACCTCTGGGTCCCTCACGATACGATACAAAGCTCACGATATGACAATACTGTGATTATCAATGCATTGGTCAAAAATCAATCTACGATAATCTATGACATAACAAGAAAAAAAAATATTAAGTGAAAGACAATACATTGAAAAAGTGTCCTATGAACAGTGACACTATTTTAGTGCAACATTTCTGTAAATAAGTGTCAACATACCAATGTAAACCAATAAGTGTCTCCAATAGTGCTTTGTGTAAACAAAAAATAGGGTCTTTCTTACCAGTGACACCATTATAGTGCAATATTCCAGGAAATAATATTGGTTCGTTCAACAAACAGTGACAAAATTCCTGTGAAGTCCTTCCTGCACATTTTAGTAAAAAAGCAATATCAATAATCGATTGTGCGAATAAATATCACGATATATCACCGTATCAAGATATTGTCACACTCCTACTGTTGAAATGTAAAGTGTAGAAGCTGCAAAACTCACTTGAATTCTTTAGGTCCAAAACTGAGCAAAAACCCATAGCAGCTCTCGACTGACCAGGATGTGTGTGCTTTTCATTTTTCACCCCTCAGCGTGTTGATCTTTGCGTATGTCGGTCGGGTTGAACACCATCCATATGTGCTATGATTTGCTGTGTGGGTGAATGTGTGTATAGCGAGTTCCCTAGAGAGTGCGATATTACCCAGCGTGGTCTGCTCCGGGGAGTGCTTCAATTATTGCCAGTAACGCCTCTCCTGGAGAGCATGATATTACACACACATACACACTGAGGTGAGCCCCTCTGGGCCAAATCTCCCCTCACACCTCCAGACTAACAGGCCCCATCTATGTGTGTGTGTGTGTGTGCGTGTGTCTATGTGTGAGTCTGCCTACGAGCCAGCCCATTAGATCAATGCACTCCCTACTATCGTTCTCCGCGTGGGGCTCATGCCTCTGCCAACTAACCAGCCAATCAAAAACACTCATTCTACAAGACCTCCACTCTTCCTCTGGGTCGATAGACCAATCACAGGGCACATCTCACAGGAAGGGTTCGTCACCTGGGTTATAGCGGTTGTCCTGGCAACAAGAAGAACCATCCAAGCTCAGAGAGTAGAGACGCTGAAACAAAGTTTGCTGTTTTCTTGCCAAGTTTAGATAAAAGGTCTAATTTTGTGCGGTTCACAAAGCAAATGCACAAAAGTGCCACAAATTTTGCTAATTTCAAATTACATTTTTATTTTTGACATACCTTTTTATTTATGTATAGTTTTCTTTTTTATCAGCATTTATTTTGTTTCCTACGTATATATTCCTTTTAAATGTATCTTACTTTATTTTTGACATACATTTTTGGTTAATTGTGGGGTTTTCTTAATTACTGGTATTTAGTTTCCTCACAGGAGTTAAAAACTAATCTTTTCTGAAAAAATTGGTTATTTCTCAAAAAAAAAAACAAAAACAAAAAAAAAAAAACTGAAATTTAAAAAATGGATGTGGAAAATAGCATATGCATTTAAAGGTGTAAATTTTTTTTTTTTTTTTTTTTAAATCGTAAATTGAATCGAAATCGCAATATCTGTCAGAAAAATCGCAATTAGATTTTTTGTCAAAATCGTGCAGCCCTAACACAAAATGAGATTAAGTAGATAAAATGGCAATAAAAATACACCATATGACTGCAAAAAAACCCACAAAGTGATAGAAACATAATCTAAAAGGCAGCAAAAATATGGAAACATGACTTTAAAAACTAATAAAATGACAACAAAAATACACAAAATGACACTAAAAAACCAGTGACCACAAAAACACAAAATGGATCCAAAAACACACACGATAATAGAATCATACTCCAAAAGGCAGCAAAAATACGCAAATATGACTTTAAAAAACACATATAATGACAACAAAAACATGTAAAGCCTTTGTTCTTTCCTGTATTAACACTCACATTGATCATTATTCTAACATGTTGACAATGTGGCCCTCGGATCAGACAATCACATTGTTATGGCTCCCATTGTGATAAAAATGGTCCATCTCTGTGATAGAAGATTTTCATCTTTACCTCTGAGAGTGCCTACATTGAAGTCTGTAATAAAAGTGGAAATCTTAATCCTACAAGTTGAGGCAATTTTTCTCAAAACTTACGAGATTTGATGAAACTTGATGAACTTAATGAAACCCGAGGAGTGTTAAATTTTTATAGCTCAAAAAGAAACATATATGTAACGTATTCTGATGATGAAAACATCCGTGATGATCCTGACGTGAGTAGAAAACAAAGGAAAGAAAAATGGAGACAAAGGCAGCAATGGAGGAAAAAAACAGAAGGGAAGAGTGTGTGTGTGTGTGTGTGAAGGATGATTGTGTGTTGCTAACATCTGTTTCCTGTGTTATATAAGCTGTGGGGGCTGGCCTCCCTTGGAAACGGGTGATATTAAAAAGTCCTGCTGCTGTGCTGACCTCGCTAACACTGCTGCCCGCCTGCTACTGCATTCCCGCTATCCCTTTAGTTTACCTGTCACACGACTCACCACGTGCACGGCTGTGTGCAGTGTACACAGAAGAAGCTGAACTCAAGAGTAAAGTTAATTAATTTTGCAAGGCAGGAAACAACACCACTATGCTCTTTAGCAGGTTAGATCTTGTTTGTTTTTTTTTTAAAAACAAAGACATGAAGAAACTTGTTCAACACTGAACTTCAGACTCAGAGGTACTTAAAAAAACATCTCCATTAGAGCAGAGCTGAATAACTTCACCCCATGCTTTCTATAAACTGGTGTTATAGCTTTAGATGTCCAATCAATAATGGTGGGGAAAAAAAATAAATCAATTTTACGATTTATCGCGATTTTTGGGTCTTCGTAGGCGGCCACTGGGTGGCGGTAATGGACCAACAAGTGAGTGCAAACACAAAGAAGAGTTGCACCAGCTGGGATCTCTCTTTGGTAAACAAACCAACAACCGTGATTAAACCTGCACCTGTACGATTTAAATCAATACATACTTTTGATTGATTCCATGGCGAACGGATGTAAGCTGTATTAGCGTATTGCGTAACACAACGAACATTACTGCTCATCTTGTCCGTCACCATCCGGACATAAAGCTAGAGCTAAAGCTAAGATACCGGCAGTAAACCAATAGACCCTGGATGGGATATTGAATAAACTTATCCAGGTAATGAAGCTAGTCAAGGTTTCTACATGCATCATGTCAACAAGGCGGACCCAAACCTGTCCATCATAGCAACGCTACACGAACCGCTCCTCTAAGCTACACATTCACGCCAAAAGACTGACCATCAACATTTCTAATACGGCTGGGCAAAAAAAAAAAAATCGATTTATCAAATTTGTAGAGAAAAACATTTTTTTTTTTTTTTTTTTTGCAAATTTGAGTTAAAAAAAAATATTCCACCACAGTTTTTTCAGACTTTTTCGTGTTCCGTCATTGTGGGTTACTGTAGTGCGATGTGAGCCAGCCCCCTCTTTGTTTACCTTTTGAGTAGGCTATACTGTGTGTGTGCCACAGGCATGTTTAATTTTTTACTCGCACTATGCTGAGATGCTAAGGGAAGAGTTTATTATTTTAATTGTAATGTAATGTTATAAAATATGTAGTTATCTGATTTCTTAATCAGTAAATTTAAGCTACTGTGAAGTTGCTGTTGCACTTTTGCTTAAACCTGGGTTAAAGCTTGAAATTGTTGAATGACAGAGCCTCATTTACTTTTTATTTTGGGATTGTTCTATGCATTTTAACTCTTGAGGACAATCACTGCAATAAAGTTGCACTTTTGACAATATATCTGATGTCTGCAGTTATTTTTAAGTGCACTGAATCGAATCTCAAATTTTTCTTTACAAAATTGGAGATTTCTTTTTTAGGCAACATCACCCAGCCCTAATTTCTAATAAATTCTAATTCAAATGCACGGTGCGCACGTCAGCTGCAGCTTGTGAAATGAAACTCTGACAGACGTCAGACTTCTGTCCACGCTGGTCAACTTTTTTACCACTGTGTCTAATGTAAAGCCACAGTTTGATCACACTACAGAGTAAATAACAAATGTTACATTGATTACAGATGATGATGATGATGATGACGACGACTAATGTGCACTGATCATTTCTGAATTCACAAAGTTAATAAAATCAGGTTTTCCACACAAACAACTGTTATTCTGTCGTCAGAATGAGGGGAAAAATAGCTATTTTAACTAGGGCTCGGACAGAAAAATGAGGCCGATCTTCAAACTGCAATACAATGTGACTTCTCTTTTGGAGCAGCCTAACTACCAGTATGTAAACCAGCTCCTGTTCCTACACAAAAACCTTGACACTCAAAAGCACTAACTTGATGAACATTAAAAGTTGACTAACTTCAAAAAGTTCTGTACAAATTAGTTTTTTTTGTACATGTTTACCCCCTTTCTGATCACAGTTTTATTTGATTCATTTCAGTATAAATAATTATAAATCACTGAATAAATAATAATAAATTACTGAATGTGATGTGATGTGCATTGTTTTTTGGATCTGTGACATATTTCTAGAAGTTCAACTTACAGTATGTGTTAAGGTCAAAACTGTGATAATTGTCACCGTAGAATGGCAATACTTGTAAAATCAGAATCGCAATTTAAATGGAATCGGCATTAAAAAAAAAAAAAACTGGGATTAAAATTGAATCGGGACAAAAGTGTATCGTCCCAGCCCTACCAATCAATGATCTTGATTTCTTCTGAGTCAATGATCCAACAGATATGCACATCTATTACACTATGGAGCCAACTTATCTTTAATTCCCACTTATCTATATAGGGTTGAGGATGACTTGGGCCTTTCCCAATTTATTCTGGGTGCTGAACAAGTCGCCAGTTCATTGCAGTGAAAACACTGACATATGCACACAAACTAGAGCATCTACATAAACACAATCGTTGAGATGGAAAAAAAAATGCATGTTCGCAAAAAGCTGATGGCTGTTCAAAAACTGTTGTTTTTTATCTATAAGCTACAGAGCTAACACAGACATATAACCATGGGCTGTGTTCAAAATCGCATACTAACCTACTACTCATACTAAGTGATGTCAAAATGAGTATGTAGTGCGTTCACATTAGAAAGTATGGAAAGGTTGAGTACGCGGTGGGCACACTAGTCATACTCAACTGCCCCATGATGCATTGCGAGTGGAACGTAAAATTGTCATGGGACCGGCTTCAAGCTAAAAATTAAACATTCCCTTTTCAAAATAAAAGCATCTCTTCTTGTCTTCCACACATTTTTAACACTCTTGTTTTAAAGTTAACCATAAGTTTTGTCAGCAGCACAATGGCGGATCTCCAAAAATCTACAAAATATTGGCATGAAATGTGTTTCCTCGAGTTTTATGGATCAAATGACCACATGCTGATATTCTACTTTGTCACTTTCTCACTTAAAATGTTTTCAGAACTTTCAAAGGTGACGAATCAAGTGAGATATTTAGCCTCAGTGTGCTTCAGGTTTTTGTCGTCGTAGGTTCGAAATGCATCTTGGGAAACTTCAATGGGAACGGTCATCATACTAATCATCCTCACCAGACTGATAGTAAATAGTAACCACTAGGGGTGGGGAACTCCAGTCCTCAAGGGGCGGACTCCTGAGACTTTTAGATGTCTGCAGAAGTATTATAACAAGCCTTTCATTTAACTCAGGTGTGTTGGAGCAGAGGCATTTAAAAGTCTCAGGAATCTGGCCCTCAAGGACTGGAGTTCCCCACCCCTGGTATATACTAAATGAGTTCATAGTGCATGGTACGGAGCGTGCCATTTCAAACACAGCCACAGTCACATGATGACTAACATCGACAAACAATTGGGACACTTGAAACATCTCCGAATTTGTATTTCAGAAATGTAAAAGAAATTCCAAGGACTTGGCGAAAAGCCACAAACTTTACACAGGAAGGTCTCAGGTCCAGCCCCAGGATTCAAATCAAAGGCCTTCGCGCTGTGAAGCAGAAGTAGCGACCGCCGCAAACAAAAATGTGCAACCTCTGATTTTAGGTAAAACCAACTTTTATTGTAGATCCCGTCCTCATTTTTTACATCACACATTTTTGCAAAGCATAAAGTGAGAAGATGCCAGCTCAGATATTTTTAGACTATATTTTATTGTTTTTCTTCCTTTTTCTCTTTCTTCTTGTCTTTATACTGCATTTTATTTGAACTAGATTTATATTTGAGAAAGTGAAAGTATAGACTGTAGTTGTTAGGGATGTAACGATTCACTCAATTCTCGATACTGGGTTCACGATACGATTCTCTCACGATTTATTTTGCAATATGGGACTGTAGGCAAATGATGACTGAAAAATATTCCTTTTTTAGAAAATACTGTATTATTTTCCTTTTATTTTTCATTGTCAAAAGTACCCCTTGATAAACTACTCAAAACAATGCAATTTAACTAAAAATAAATCTTGAATGAAATAAATAAGGCAAGGCAAGGCAAGGCAAATTTATTTATATAGCGCATTTCATACTCAAGGCAACTCAATGTGCTTTACATGATAAAACATTCAAATAAAGGAATAATACAAATAAAAAAGAAGCCTATTAATTTAAATTCTGGTTCTATAGTAAACAATGCAAAACTGCATAATAGTTCTTTTTCTTTTTAAAAGTGCAACTGAAAATGTATTTTGCTGTTTAAAAAAAGTACTACGATTCAATTTTCAAAGTATCGATGTCAATCGTGTTACCTATGAATCGATTTTTAACTGCCTTACGATTAATCGTTACATCCCTAGTAGTTGTTTAAGACTGTGTGTTGTGTGTTAAATTGAAAAAGAATGATTAAAGCCTTTTAATACATATTTTTGATCAATAACATTCACATCACAGGCGACCCCACATGTGGTAACGATCCCAAGGTTGAAAAAATATGCAATAAGTAAACTATGTCAGTGTTCTCCCACAGTTTTTTTTGTTCTGTATTTAAAGAGGATAATCACTAAATAGTCATTAATAATAGAGTTATTAAATGGAGTGGTGACATGACCAGAGGGTTCATGTCAGTGACATGTCAGCAGTGTAAGGTTGAAATGCTTTGTAACCCTTGATTACAGTTGGAAAGGACATGAAAATATGGCTAATAATGTATAATCAAAAAGTTATTCTCTCAAAACAAACATTATTACATTTATTTTACATAAACAGTTGTGTTTCCCACTCAAAAAGGCAAATAAGAGGATTGATCATTAAGTTAATTATAAAACAACAATAATTATCTCGGTTGCTGTAGCTACTGTAAAAATGGTTTTCTCATGAACCAATGTGTTTAACATTATTTCTGACTCTTCAATATGAAATCAGAACACTGTAAATATGTATTTTAATGGTTTTGAGTGGCCTTTATCAAGACATAAAATGAATTCTGTGCTTGAGTACGAGGGCACACAGCATTAATGCAATCAAATGTACAGTAAGAGGCTTTGATGTTTACATTTCCATTACGATTTCACTTCTACTTCACATCTTAAGCATCATTACTGCATACAATTTCATGATGGACCTCCACAGTTGGAGCTTAAACACTGGGTTGTGTTAAAGCCTTTTTAAACTGCTGTGACACAAGGATCCATCATTGCTTACTGTACACAGAGAGCATCAGATATACATTAGGATTAATGATAGACTCCATTGTAAGAGTACAGCACAGAGTGGGTTGGAGTTCTAGGAGCAGAAAGAATTAAGGGCCTGCTGTTTAGTGCTCAGAATCAGACTGAGGAAAACGACAGCAGTGGAAGCAAATTGATCCAACAGTGAAGCTGAGAAAGAGCAAAGAGACGAGCAGAAGATGGTGACGTGGACATTTTCTGCACTTTGTACATGTTTTTTTGACAGTAAGAGGTCCAAATCAGTGTGAATGCTGCATGTCGTTTTTCATTCGGCATATTGTTGACCATCTTTTCTGTTATTTTTAGAGAAATCTCAGGGTGTGGTGGTAAACAATAATCCTTTACAATGCTGAACTGTTGCAGTAATAGACCATAATTGATAATGGCGTTCTGTCAACGCTAAAAATGTATATCTTGGTAGGAAACATGCATGAGGGCACATTTAAGGTTTAATACAAACAAGTGAAATATTGAGGTAGTTAGTTCATTAACAATGACAGTATTGAGTTTCATGAGTCTAGAAGACGAGTTTGTACAACAATATTGTGTGTCCCGTGAGTCTAGAGATGATTGCTATCTCTAAAGTTTTCTCTCTGCGACGCTGATTTTCTGTGATCACTGAAAAAGGACCGATAATGTGGAATTCATACTCTGAAATGAAAAAAGCAATCTGAACCTTTTTTATTTTTATCTGTATTTCAAATTAGGCCCCAATATACATGGAAATACATACATTAGGGCCCTATAAATTACATTTTAATTTTTTCCAAATTCCGTTTTATTTATTTCCAAATTTCTGTGTTTTTTGCAATAATTAAATAAGAAATATTATTACATTTCTATAATAATATTCGTTTTTAACTCCTATGATTGAGGAAACAAAATCAAAAGAAAACCATAATTAAACAAAAATGTAGGTCAAAAATAAAAATGTAATTTAAAATAATGAGTAAGATACAATTAAAAGGTATATATAAGTACTGACATGGATTATTCTGACTGCTCCTTTTTAATTATTTATATGTCTTATATAGATACCATACCATACCAACTTTATTTATGAAGCACTTTAAAAACTTTACAGTTGACCAAAGGGCCGTACACAAAAACATAAAACTGTCAGGTAAATACAACAAATACAGCCATAAATAAAACTAAGACAATTTTAGTTGTGAAAACAACAGGAAAACTGAAACCATATCTCACTTAGTGACTGAAAGCCTGCGAGAAAATGTGCATTTTCAAAAATTATTTCAACACAAGCAGAGACTGAGCCTTTCTAATCTCTGGAGGCAACGTATTCCACAGCTTAGGGGCAGCAACAGAAAAAGCCCCCACAAAGCTTTCTTTTGGTTTTTGGGACCACAAGCTGCAGCTGATCTGCTGACCTGAGAGCACGAGAAGGGGCATAGGGGCATATCAGGTCAGAGAGGGAGGAGGGGGCCAAGCAATTCAAGCATTTAAAAGTAAATAAAATAATTTTAAATTCAACTCTATAACGCACTAGCCAATGACGTGAAGCTAAAACTAGTGAAATGTGTTCATTTTTCCGTGTTCCTGTTAAAAGCCGAGCTGCAGCGTTCTGAACGTGCTGCAGTTGCCAAAGTGCATTTTCACTCAAACCAGCATAAAGGTCGTTACAATAGACGAGTCGTAACAAAGGCATGAACCACAGTTTCAAAATCAGACTGAGACAGAATAGGTTTGATTCTTGGAAGTTGTCTTAAGTGGAAGAAACTAGATTTGACAACATTAGAAATGTGTTTATTGAATTTAAGATCAGGATCTATTTTCACACCCACATTTGACATGACAGGCTTCTCAAATTGTGACAAAAAGCCCAAGTCAACAGGAGCAGTGTAACTGACAACACTGGGGCCAAAGATCATGACTTCTGTTTTAGTTTGGTTAAGATTCAGAAAGTTCAACGACATCCAACATTTTAAAGATTAAATCGGGCTTTCGCCTTTAATTGGCCATGTAATGTTAGTACATTATTGGAATTTGTCTTCTGCACTTAACCCATCCCTGAGGAGCAGTCGGCAGCCATTTTTGCGGCGCCTGGGGAGCAGTTCGGGGTTAAGGGACTTGCTCAACATCCCACAGTGACGGCCCCGGTGAGGCTTGAACCGGCAACCCTCCGATTACAAGCCCAGCGTCCTTAACCACTAGGCCACCACTCCCCTAGTGGTTAAGGACACCACTCATGATGTCATGTATGCCATCTAAGAGGGGTTTGATTGCCTGTGGGTCATCCTTCTTGCAAGGTAAATAAATCTGACTGTCATCAGCGTAAAAGTGGAACGCAATGCCGTCTTTCCTCAGGACGGACCCTAGAGGGAGCATATAGAGGGAAAACAGCAAAGGTCCAAGAATGGATCCTTTGGGTACCCCACATGACAATGAGGCCGAGGAGGAAACATATTCACCAAGACCAACACAGAATTGAACAGAACCGGTGACAAACGGCAGGCTTGGCGGAGACCAACATGCACTGGGAACAGGTCTGACTTACTGCCGGCAATGCGAACCAGGCTCCTGCTGCGGTCATACAGGGAACGAACAGCCCTTAGAAATGGACCCCGGACCCCATACTCCCGGAGCACCCCCCACAGGGCAGCACGAGGGACACAGTCGAACGCCTTCTCCAGATCCACCAAGCACATGTGGACTGGTTGGGCGAACTCCCACGAACCCTCGAGCACCCGATGAAGGGCATAGAGCTGGTCCAGTGTGCCGCGACCAGGACGAAAACCGCATTGTTCCTCCTGAATCCGAGGTTCGACATCTCCCAGTCAAATATGACCTGAACCAGTCCAGGGCCAAACCATGAATCCCAACACAGTGCTCTAACCAGGAGAGAAGGGTCCCATGGTCAAACGTATCAAAGGTGGCTGTCAGGTCAAGCAGCACCAGAACAACAGAATGTCCAGCATCAGTTCAGATGAAAATGTCATTACAACGTTTCTAAAATATCATGTTCCTCTAAAAATGATTTCAATTGTGTAAAAACTATTTTCTCCAGAACTTTTGAGATAAAGGGGAGCTTGGAGATAACCCTCAAGTTTGAAAGAGTTGCAGGATCAAGTCCAGTTTTTTTTAAACAAGGGAAGCACCACTGCATGTTTAAAATGTACAGGGACAACACTGGTTGACAAGCTGCTGTTTAAAATTGACTGAACAGCAGGTGCAATAGTATGAAAACCCTCCTTAAAAAAACGAGGAGGCCGGAGAACCTGATTTGAACTGGAGCTACGGACTCAAGCATAATCTGGCAGAAAGCGCCTCAGTATCAGTGCAAGTAGACTAGTCCAAATTGAGAGTAAAAGTGGCAGCAAACTGAGAGGCAGTGGAAGGGTTAAGAACCCTACAGCGGCGCACTGGAGCGCATGGTTTGGCCATTACGCCCAGCAATTTAATGTAAAAAATCACATGTGTATGGTCAGAGAAGAAAGCATCATATCATATGACGAAGACAGCGTTAACTGTCACTTATACATTTGCTTATAAACAGTCGCAATTCGTCCTCCACGCCCTGATAACCTCGGGGAATTGATGAATGAACAAGCAGAGGTAAAAGTTCAGAGAACACACTGGACTCACCAACGTTTATCCAGGTTTCAGTCACACATGGAAAAACCAATCCATGGGACGTGAAGAAGTCCATGACAAAGGTTTTATTCCGAAGCAATCAAGGATTCACCACAGCTCTCCTGATATTAGCATTAGGAGCTGAAGAGTTTGCAGGAGCACTAGCCACCCGGACAAGTGGCCGGAGATTACTGTGATCCACTGCCCGTTGGAGTACGCGCAGGGATGGGAGGTGACCATCAGAGCTTCAGAGTATCAATAAAATAAATTAAAATGCATCAACAAACACAAAATGTATATGCATGTTGGGCCTGTAAATGTCCTTGATCATGGAAAATGGATGTACACTTCGCAATTAGATTCTTGAAACGGAAATAGCTAAACAGCACGGAATATACAATCACCGAGATGCTTTGGAAGAATGTCACGCATTTTCACCAGAATTTTCTACATTAAACAAGTAGATTAACTTGTAGCAAGTATTTGTAAGAAATAAACACACGAACATGCAGTAAATGTATCAAAAATCTTCCACAACAAAATCTCATCGAACTGCTCGGTCATATTTGAAGAAATTGTCTCGCCCTGAACTACTGTTGCACAGAATAACACAAATAATACGATGATGTAACTCAATCTCTTAAGCATTGTTGGTATGATTTTGGGACGTCTAGAACATTAAATTAGGGAAGCAGATAAAACAAAAATTGAACACAATTTGGGTACATTTCGAACAAAAAATCGAATGCCCTGGCCTCCACGTTTATAATATATACGTTAATACAAGAGTTTGCTGTTATTAATTAAGTAATTTTCTCTGAAACTTCTGTCACTTCAAAAACAGTTGAGTAGGCTATTGTACACATGATGTACTCAAAGTATTTCTGGAAGTCTGTAGTGATGGCAACTAGATTTTTTTTTTTAGACATTTCCTTAAAGCGGACATATCATGCTAAATCCACTTTTTCAGAATCAGAATCAAAAATGTTTTTAATGGCCATGTACAGTTTTAAGGACAGTACAAGGAATTTGTCTTGGTAGTTGGTGCACAAAACAAACAACAAAAAATAAAAAAAACAAGAACAACCCAGCAAACAATAATATAATAATAATAATAATGATAAATATAAAGGATGAGGGATAAATAAAGGATAGATAGATAGAGAATAAAGGATAAATAGGATAAATATAAATATATATACAGTGCAGCAGATAATGTCATCATGGAGGTGGTGATCGGGTGGGGGGGGTTCAGTGGGTGACTTGGGGTGTGTTCATGTGGATGGTGGCAGAGGGAAAGAAGCTGTTTTTGTGTCTGGAGGTTCTGGTCCTGATGGACCGAAACCTCTTCCAGAGGGAGAGATTGAAACATTTATGACCGGGGTGGGAAGGGGTCGGGCCACTATCTTTCCTGCACGCCTCAAAATCCTGGAGGCGTACAGGTCCTGGAGGGAGGGCAGATTGCAGCCGATGACCTTCTCTGCAGAGTGGATGATACGCTGCAGTCTGGCCTTGTCCTTGGCCGTAGCTGCAGCGTACCAGATGGTGATGGAGGAGCAGAGGATGGACTGGATGATGGAGCTGTAGAAGTTCACCATCATCTTTGTTGGCAGACTGAACTTCTTCAGCTGCCGCAGGAAGTACATCCTCTGCTGAGCTTTTTTGATAAGGGAGCTGATGTTCAGCTCCCACTTGAGGTCCTGAGTGCTGATGGTCCCCAGGAAGCAGAAGTACTCCACAGAGCTCACTGTAGAGTCTCCCAGGATTTAAAACCATGATATGTCCCCTTTAAAGGCTTTGCATCTCTCATTTATGGAGCATTTACTTTTGAACAAAGTGTTCTCGACAATCGGTACATCTAAGAATCTTGATGTGAACTACATCAAGCATTCCAGCAGCATTAATCCTGATTGCTCCACTTGTCAGTTCTAAGGAATAGGTGGGAAACCTTTGACGTGAAAGCTTTTCAAGTAGTTCGTTCAGGACAAGTTTATGTCCACTACGGTAAACTGTAAATAAAGAAGCTGGTGAAGATTCCTGGGTTTTAAAACAAAGAACAAAGGTAAACACTACTGAATACTAAATCTTTTTTCTACATTCAAGTAAAAAAATCCAATGCTAGCTACTACACACTGATTATGGATGGTAGAATGCTTAACCACTCCAAATTGTCACACTTGTGTGACCACATTTGTGTTCCCACTCCCCTTTGCCTTATCACTACAGTGTTTTCTCACTGCTTGCACTCCTCTGACAACACTTCCAAGTACCATACTTACAGATGTTTCAATTGCTTCCCTCAGGCTACAGTGAACGACAGGCATTCGACAACACTGATTCCAAGTCACAAGTCACATTTGCAGGAACAAACGCATCAGGGGAAGAAAAGACAAGTTTGAAAACTCAATAGCAATTCCAGGCAACTGTGATTAATTGTGTTTGCTTTGTCTGCCACATGGGTAGAAAAACAAGTTGTAAATATAATACTTATTATTACAAGGAAATGTGGTGATTTCTTCTTAGCCTATATAAGTGGGTGTTTTTTATTATTATATCTGCTGCATTATGTTTACAAGGTAGCAACAAAAGAAGCTTGGCTGTACAGGCTACATGATTTAAGGTGTTTTGAACAAACATTGAACAAAGAAAAGACTGATACGACATTAATTGCACAATAATTTACTAGCATAAAATGCTGTTATATTATTTTGGAAAAAATTGCTTTTCAAAGGATCTCTTGGTTATGTCCAATGGTATCTATGGTTTAGCTACATCTTTACTAGCGTATTGGACGAGCCTATCAAATCATCAAAGATCCTTGACTGTGTGTGATTCTATAAACATCCTAAATGTAGAAACACCTAATCTGCCCGTATATCTGCCTTACTTGTGGTGTTGCTTCTGTAGATATGATCATAATAGAATAGATAGCCTTTCACAAGCAGCAAAATAAAAAAAATGACAGGGTTTCGTTTTAGGATAATTTAGTTGGACTTGATACTCGTTTTATCAATATTCAATGTAAACTACTAGCTCTTACAATTTAAAACACACATAGAAGTACAGGATACCCTAAAATTAAAATCTGAACCCTGTATTTTCTTAAGAACAATCCCACAAAATTCCCAGCAGTGACATTACTATATTTTTTTTTGCAAAAAACTTCAAAGATCAAAGGATTTTACAGTTAATATCCTAACGTACTGATATCTGTAATGTTGTTTGGATAACGTAAGTTACTTAAACACGTCATTCAGAATACGTGGCACAATTTAGCTTTTTTTTTTTCTTTTCTGGTCCAGCCCATTTCAGATCAAACTGGCCGTTTATGGCCCCTGGACCAAAATGAGTTCAACAACCCTGATAACGAGGCTTGTTTCTATATTCCTTGTTTCATAGTAAGTACCTCCACCAAGGTGTTAATATTTTCACCGCCATTTGTCCGTCCGTTAATGTGGATGGTTTTTTAGCAGAATATCTCAAAAAGTTCGGAACCGATTTAAATTAAATTTGGTGAGCTGATAGACAATGTCAAAAGAAAGAGGGAGTTTGATTTTGCAGAAGATATTGTAGATACAGTATCCAGAACAAGTCTTGGACCATAATGTGGAGGATTGGCTGGTTCTACAGCACCACCTGCTGGGGACTTAGCGCCTCAAAACTTGGTGGAGTTTTGCGCTCTCCGAGTGCTGTTGTTATTACTAATAATCAGGTAGTAATGTCCTCAGTAAAGATTGTTGGCTGGGCGATATGAACCAAAACTCATATCCCAATATTTTTTCTCAAAATGGCGATATACAATATAAACCTCAATATTTTTAACTCAAAGTCTTACCAGAAATACATTTCTGGCTTAAATTTGCTGATGCAAAATGCCACACAGGCACATTTATGAACAAACAGCTGTACAATGTGTGCCACTTTAGACTATAGTCTGTAACTGCTTAATATCTCATCCTAACGTGGCAGTAATACTCCTGGAAAGGTCAGTAACTGACAATAAAAACAAAAGAAAATGTGCCACTTTTGCCTCTTTCTCCTAGAAGGGACAGCACGTGTGAGTGAGTTCTGCAGTGTGGCTTGTTTAGGGGAAGGTCTGGGTTAGGATGTGCTCAGTAATCCATCTAACCGTGCTTTTTATGCTGTTCTGAGAAGTAGCGAAAGCAGCGACTCCTAAAATGCGTATTTTAATACAGAATAAGCTATAAATTAAATGTTTTTGTTATTAGCAACATTGAAATTTTCGACGTATGCAGAGGCCTAGTAACAAACAAACAAAAAGCATGCCTTGTCATTAACTGTGCAGGTTCTGCTTCAACCATTTCAGTTACCTAAGCTCCTAAATTAAGCGAAGCCGTAAAAATATGCATGAACAGAATATCTTAAGCTAAATGAGTATTGGACATATGGAAAGCATTCATTTTCGCAGAGGACTGCATGATCCTCACATGTTCAATGAAATCACAGCACATTAGATATCGCAAATCTAATCAAAGTTCAGATTTCAATTTGATTACACATTAAGCTCTAACATAAAGATGTATTAGGAGGTTGGCAGTGAGGAGGTCTAGGCAATAATAACATTCACAGTGCTATTGCTCACCTTATTCAGATTGCATTAAGTGCTGATTGAATTAGAATACTATGTTGCATCTTGGAAATCTAGACACAAAGAAACCGAAAAGGTTATGCATAGCATCATGGGTTATCCAAACCCCTCCCTCAATCCCATTGCTCCGAGCACCAAGACTGAAGGATGCTACTCCCCAGAGAGGGGAAGGGTTAAGTCTGAGGTGACACACTTAAGTACAACAGAGACTTCATCGAGCCTCAGACTGCTCCACTACCTGTGCTCTCTGCTGTGATTTCATAAGAGCCTTTGAGAGATGTATCGCAGAGTGCTTGTCGACGTCTACATCTGTGTGTGTTGTGCGGTTAAAAACACTGATCCACAAGTCTGAGGGCAACAGCACTTGTCATTAGGGCACGTTGTTCAGCAGCACACTGAAGAATCCTGTTTGTAAACAAAGCCATGGCAACGGTAGGACTCGCACTCTCCCACGCTCTTTCATGCAAGTTTACACTCCCACAAGCAATACAGTGGAGAGCGTGCGAGTGTGCCGCGCACGAGCATGCACGCTCACGCGCAAGCTCTGAGCAGCAGCAGCAGCAGCAGCAAACTAACACTCAACCAGTCCCCAGCTTGTCATCTGCCTGGATATGACCCAGAAATACATCCACTGAAACAAATAGGCCACTGTCATGTTAATCTCCACCTCTGTAAATTGATGGAAATATAATTTGGTTAAGCCATGTGTCCCTGCTTTGCCACTTCTTCTCCCTTTTCCTTCCATCGAGTCGCAACGAGAACTTGACCTCCTCTTAGCGCCAAATCCCCTTTTCTTCTCTTGCTCACCAAGCACCGAGAAAAAAGGAAAACTATCGTACACCGTGTAATTGCGGACTCGATTCATAAAGACGTTAACGCGTAAAGAAACAAGCTAAGTATGGACGGAACAAAAAAGAGCATTCACATGCAGATAGATACCCTCAGTGAAAGGCTCTGAATGGCAGCGTCTGACTGAAATTACAGAGATTCCGTAATTGCAGCTTCAGATAAAGTGCGACACTTGGCAGGTAGAGTAACAGTCTGCAGAGATGTGCCCTCATTTCTACTCCGACATGGGGATCGCAAGCGTGTGCCGATGTGTTTGTGTCTTTTTGAGCATTTATGCATAATAACGAGTGTGTGCACTCGTTTGTGTGTCAGACGTGCCCTGTGTGTGCGTGCGTGCGTGCGTGGCAGACTGTATCCACGCAAGTGTGCGAGAAAGGCGAATAGGTTTGAAGGGTTAATTAGCAGCGCCGTCTTAACCAGTGTGCAGTGACAGGAAGACAAGACAAGCTGTCCTTGCCAAATTCACCTTTGCACGTGCTGTTGCACACACACATGCTCATATATCTGTTTAAAGCGAAGGGAAAGAGGACATGCACTCATCCCCCCCCCACTCAACACCTCAGAGCCCATTTAAAGCTCGCTCTCCCTCACACACACACACACACCTCTAAGTCGGCAAAGCCAAATCAGTTTTACCGTTGCTACAGCAACAGCATACTTTTATGTCAACTGGCAACCTTGTTACTATGGCGATACGTATACAAGAGAAAATCTGTGCTAGTTGTAGTCAAGGGCCAGATGACAGCATAGCACGAGGGTGCGTGTGTTTCTTTTTCTTTTTTTTTTACACAAACGCACACGCACACTCATAGTTTTTAGGGTTAGGACACACATGCACGGACACGGACGCACTCGCGAAGACTCAGATTCACACGCTGGTTAAAGGAAGCATACAGAGCTCGTATCCTCTGTTATAATCTCAATCAGCTAAACATGCAAAGCTCACATTGATCCTTGCCATTTGTCCCCCCCCCCAACACCCCCAACACCCTAGGGCAAGATGAAATCTAAAGTCTGTTGGCATCTGTGTTATTAAATCCTCCAGTATTAATTTAGCACTAATTGAGTGAGGGATTCATTCCCCTGTTTACCCCGAGTCTTTAATGGAGTAAAAATCAGGACGGCAGAGCCAATAATATGAAAACTGTATCAAGGAGACTTAAAGCAAACGTGAAACGCTGCTCCCACTGGGAAGCGCACAACGTCAGAGAGAAGGAGAACTATAAAAGCAGAGATGATCAACTATTTATAAGTTGGAATTTCATACAGCTGTAGACAAAACAGAAAGTATGTTTGACTTCAAGCTGGATATGCTTGCAATCCAAAGATAACAGACTGGCAGTAAAAACCAAAAAAAAAAAAGGGCTAAACATCGAAGATTGCATCAGTACTGGACCAGAATTCATCAAGTGGCTACAGTGAAGGCGTGGAGAGAGAAATTATTAGTTGATTTGCAAATGAAGAGAAGTTTTCTCAGACGTTATTCAGCCTTTCCCACAAGTCTTGCTGTTCCATTTACGGGAACTGTTAAACTCTGATCAAACCTATAATTAAAATGCTTTCTGTGTTTCCACATTTCAGTCTTGTTATGTAAGTGTAGCGAGGGTATAAAAAAAATAAAACAGATTGAGCTCCTGACGGTCAAATCACCTCTTTATCTGCCAAGAGATGCATTTGAGTTAAACACCAACAATAGGAACAATAAAGTGTATCTTTCTGTGGATTTGATAGGTAGTTTATGTTCTGACTGCATGAGCTACATTTGTCTATCATCCATAAAGATAAAGATAATATTAATCCTGATCAAAGTTGAGGAGCAGCTTTTCCTATTCGAGTCACATCTTTCAGTGTAAAATAGACTGAAACAGCTGTGGGCAATTATTTCCTCTTTAAATCAAGCAGAAGCTCTGATTTGGATCTTTTGTAACCATTTATTTTCTTTTCTTTAAAGGGATCCACAACTAACTAAATCATTAAGGCAATAAGAACAATATGTTTTAGTGTTATTTAATAAAATGGACAGCACAGTGACAGCATCAAGTGTTTTTTTTTATTGTAGGATACAAGAAGAATTTAAAGAGAGATTAAAGAGAGAAGAGATTTAAAACCTAAATACAAAGTAGGTTTTTATTCACTATCTTCTTTCTTGGTGGGATTAAAAAGAGGACAGTGGAGACACTTTTAGGGCCTCCAATTTTCCATTTCAAAATGTCCCAAATTCCGTTTCAAGGTATACTCACTTCAGCGTCACATTAAACTTTTCTGTTTAATCATCTCTCCCTGTTGAGATGATTTTACTGGCTATTAAACGTCTTGAAATTGTACCCAACATTCTAAATAGGGTTAATAGAGTCAACTACTGTTATTCCGCAATTTCACATTTCATATGCTACAGATGATTTACAAAGTGGGGATGGTTACGCTAAAGCTAAAATCATGCGAGATTATGTCGCAAGAGCATTGTTAGCCATGGGAAAAATACCATGGAAATGTGTAATATGGTCCGTGTCACCAGGTATAATGATCACCAGTTTAGCTCATCCACCAACAGCTAAACCTGTCCTTGTACCAGAGTGCTTAAAGATTTGAATGTGCTTGTATTGTAAATCACAGGATCACTGGACAAACCGTAACACGTAAGCAAACGGGATTTAATGGAATTATGGGCAGAACTGGTAAGATTTCACACTTTCTAGACATTCAGTCATTCATTTTCCAGTATAGAAAAATAGCTTGTAAATGCGTGATATTGTTCCAAAAAAAAATGCATGTGAGGCATTTCCGTGTCATGTTGGAGTCCCATTTTAAAATGAGAGAGAGAAGATTCAAGATTTTTTGTTTCAGAATGTGAATTGTTTTTTTTTTCCGTCCAATTCCCACTATCAAGAAGAATTGGACTCCCGAGTACACATTAACACCAGATACACATGAGAAAAAGTTAGAAATGCAAAAAAGTTTTAGATATTACAATGCGTTGCTAATCTATTTGATTCTAGACAAATGACATTATTTTTGAAGGTTTTAATTGGTATTTGTACGTCTAAATGACGTGAGGAAATCATTTTGAAAGTGTGTTTTCCACAAAAAGTCAAGTTTTCAGTAGTTATTGGTTAGTCGGTGAGTTGTTTATCAGTTGTGTTTGGTAACTTACTCATGCCTACAAGCCTTCGCCTTTTAATCTTAGCCTGACTCAACCTGCAGGAGTTTCTGAAGTTCATGCAACATGATTTGCTGCCAAGATGGCAACAAATTCCTATCAAATGAAGAGTTTGACTGCTCTGATGTTTTTACTGCCAAAATGATAGTGGGGGGGGGGATCTGTCAAGCAAACATGAGTTATAACTGGCACAGGTGATGAACTCCAAAATAGTCTGTGACTGATCAAGAAGCAGCACTGACAAATCCAAGGAAAAATCTCACAGCTTCTCTCCATGCAGTGCAGACACGCGAGTAAAAGATGCAGAGGTTTGTCAAAGAGACGCAGGACGCACCCAGTAACCCTTGGTCATATTATCTATAGACAGGCTGAGGGGCCAGGCATTTTTTCAAATGTCAAGGCAAAAAAAAAAAAAAATTACTCATGACCAATAATATTTAGTAAGTTTAACTTGATGGGGTTTGAGTTTACGGTTGTGATGGACGTGGATGTTCTGGAAAGATTTTGCTCATCTAATGTTCTCGTTTTTTTTTATTTTTATTTGACCATATCAAAGCTGTGCTTATCAATGGACTTTAAAATTCAACATATCTAGGAGGAGTATAGGTCCTGATAGAGCCCGATATCCAAGTTGTTGTAACAACTGGTCAATAATGTAACAAGACGTTGAACCCAAAACGAAACAACTTGACACATTATTGAGTATAACAACTTGTTATACTTTGGGTTCAGGTTTGGACAGGCAACATATTTTTCTCCTAATGGTAATAATTTATCTATCTATAAAGCAAGGGATCGCTGTCTGTCTGTGTGTGTGTGCGCGCGCGCGTGCGTGCGTTCTTCAAATATCTCTGCGGATCATGGCTGCTGCTTGGTTCAAGGGTGTGCAACGTTAGATTTGTTTGGATTGCAATGATACCGTTAATGAATTATTTCATAAAATTGTCCACCAGGGCGGAGCTACCACAGTCACGTTATCAGTCCTACCTCAACAGTGATGTCATCAGTCCTAAATCTACAGTGAGTTTAGGTGTGTGTGTGTGTGTGTGTTCCTCAAATATCTCTGTGGATCAGGATCAGACTGATCTGAGACTTTCAAGATGGCTGCTGCTTAGCTCAACGGTGTGTGATGCCGAATTTGTTTGGACTGCAATGATACAGTTAATAAATAATTTCAAATAGTTTACAAATTCCGTGTGCATCTAAACTGACTGTTGTGGATTAATGACACTAAACGACTCCGGACCGAGTCTGTTCCGGTCTGAGGAGATCCAGATCCGCGAGGACAACGAACTGGAATCGGAATAGATGGGGTTCAACTCCCTACAGTGTCCTTGTTAAAAGCCAAAATATATGAAAACACCATAATTATCACTCTACACATTTCATAACAAACCTAAATGTCCCTGACGTCCCACCTTCAAACACAACCTCATTTGGCCATGCATGAAAAAGCTACTGAACCTCCCACTTTTCTATAGCAATACATACTGTACTTCCTACTGGCACTGCACTAGTTTTATTAAATTATAGACTGAGTCAATGATTTATGGATTAAAGGGCTTATTGCTTCAATGTATATATTGCCATATATATACACATAAAAGACAAAAAATTGATACGTTTTGGGTTCAGCAACTTGTTACATTATTGACCAGTTATTACATTTCGAGTTGTATTACTTTTTTTTATTAACAATTCAGGTATTGCTATATTTTGGGTAGGGCTGGGATAAACGATTATTTTTTAAAAGATCAATCTAGCGATCATTTCTTCGATGCATCGATTAATCTAACGATTGATTTTTCCAGTTCGATTCGATTAGACTCGATTCCATTATCTCCCCACTAATTGACTAACAGTAATTCATACATGTTGATTTGCACATCAAACATGCATATAAATGCTATAAAAAAAACTGAAGGAATAATTTTTAACAATAAGGCTATTAGCAATTTATAGCATCTATTCACCTTCTCCCTAATTAAGGCACAGCTGCAAAATGTTAATAGAATGTTTTCTGCAAAGTGATCCATTAGTTACAGCACAGACTATTTTTGTAACAAGTGGAATTTAAACCCAAATTAATTGCCCCAAAAACAGTCATTTTTTAATTAGATTCACTTTGAAAACAATAGATATTATTATTCCTGTTGTTGCAGTCTTTATGTTTATGGATAAATCAGTATATATATTGAATATATCAATGTGTCATACGCCTCTTTCTAAGTTAAAGCACCTGTCCCTCAACAGGTCTGTCAACGGCCTGAACTAAAGCTTAATTTCTACATAAATCTGACTTTTTAATAATTTCTTTGTATAAAGGTGGATTTTACATGTGAATAATGAGGATTTTGAAGAAAGTCTATCAGCAATGTCTTACCTAAAAAAACACCAGATTCAAGAAAATGAACACTGATGACTGATATTTCTCAAAGGCAGTTTTTAAACTTTATAATTAGCATTTAAATTGTTTGTGAGGACTGCCAGTACTGTCCAAATAACAACTGAGTGAACATATGCAACCATCCCACTCCATTATAGCAGTGACGGACACAATCTGCTGCAAAGCGCAGAACAATCATGAAATCTAAATGTAAAATGAGCGCTGTAGCTGCAAACCAACCATTTCAAGTCAACTAATCTAAGCAAACCAATGTGCCAGAACTGATTCATGTTTGTATTAGATTAAAGTAGGAAAAGGAAACTAGTAATGAAACAGTGCATCTATCTTCAGATTTCCATACTAATGAACTCAAACTGCAGCATCAATCACTCACTCCAGGACATGTGTGAATGAATGAATGAAAAAGTATTCTTAGATCTTTACCTGGCTGCGATCTTTATCCACCTTCTTGAAGCACTTGTTGAGTGACAGATTGTGGCGCACTGAGTTCTTCCAGCCCGTAGGAGCACTTGCAAAGTAAGGGAAGTGCTCTAGAATCCAGCCGTAGATATCCTTCACTGGAAGGCGCTTGTTGGGTGCGTCCTCGATAGCCATAAAGATCAAGCAGCTGAACGAGTACGGAGGTTTCCTGTTGGCTCCTGCCGCCAAATCGTACACTGAATGTGCATCGCCGAGTAGCGGGTCGTCTGGGGAGGGAGACAAGGATGAGGGCGAACGCGGGTGCTGGCTGTCGGGGTCCTGAATGGGGGAGACGCTACGCAGCCCGGAGTGGCTGAAGCTGTTGAGGAGGTCTGTGCTCTCGTGGAGCCAGGAGAGGCTGGTGAGTTCCTCGTCCTCGGCCTTTGAGAAGGACGCAGACACTGAGAGGGAGAGGTCGGCCGCCTCGGCCTCAGACGCAGCGGGGTCCCCCTGTCGGTATGGTGGGCTCATGCCCTGCGATGCACTTGCTCCACTGCTGGGGCTCTGAGCCTTCTTACTGGGGGGCATGGTGGGTCCCATCCAGCCCAGGGCTCACACCTGAAGAGGAGAGGATGATGGGGGAAAAAAGAAATACGGTCATCTTTTGAAACACTTACACATAAGGCTGTAGGAAAAAAGCTATTATTTAAAACAATTATTAAAAAAATGTTTTTTTTGTTGTTTTGTTTTTATTATACATGTTTTATTTGCTAAATAAATTTTAAAAAACTTAAGATTTAGGATATATACAAAGAATAAAGCTTGGCACACAAAAGAAATTTTTTTTTTTAATACTAACTTTGATTTGTTTTATGCAGTGTTCCTCAAATGGGGGTACGTGTACCCCTTGAGAAAGAGCGAGAGTGGAAAATGAACAAATAAAGAGTCAGTCTTGGTCCCACACCAGGCGTGAAATGACCAGAAATGATAAAAACTATCGAAATAAATACATTTATGAGCCACTAAATCAGGGTCGCCTGAAATTTCTGAAAAATTAAGAGATTTTAAAACAAAAATTAATATTCTTTTATTAATTTTTCTAAATTTTCTTAACACACAATGTTAAACAACTGTATTTCTATACTAAAAAAAAACAACTGAGCGCAAACACGAACAAAAATGTATTCTAGAAAAAAAGTCAAATTGTTGATATCAAAATGGGGTCACAATCCAAAGTAGGTGAGACACCAAAATTCTACATAAATACTGTTCATTTCCACTTATTTACAAAATGAGATTCTTTAAAATGTGTGTTATCACTTGTTTATTCCATTATTATGCTCCATAGTTGTTATTAAATAGTTTTCAGACAAAGGGGGGTACTTGGATTCAGAAATAAGAGAAAGGGGGTACGTGAGCCAAAAAAGTTTGAAAACCACTGGTTTATTGCACGCTGCTCCTCCTACACCCCGCCCCTATCAAAGCTAAAGCTAAAGCTAGCATGCAGTAAGTTAAGGCAAGTCAAATTCTAACGAATACACTTCTAATGTAGAATTGCTTTTGTTTACAAAAGTGAGAGTAGATTTTTTTAAGTGGCACTTTATTATTCTCAAGTGTTCAAAGAATATATTTTACAGTGTTTAATACTACAGTGAACATACTTGAAGTCATAATTTGCAGTTCCGTTGAAATAATTATTTGTTATTTTAACGCTACAGTTCTGTGTCCGGAGCAGTTCAATTCACTTGTTTACAAAAAGGAACATACTTGAATAATATTTTCAGTAATACTTTGCATCTTTTTATTTATTTGCATTCAAAAAAATTTTATTTTTTTTATATACAGTATATATATTTTATTTGTTTTGTGCAAAAGTGAACACACTTGATTTTATTGTTTGAAAATATTTTATTTATGTTTAAAGAATATATTTTACATTGTTTTGAACAAAAAATATATATATTTTTGATTGACAGATAATTACGATTTCAATTATTGACTAAAATAATCACTATTTCTCCAAACAAGCAACCCTACTTTTTAGGGGTGTTGAAAAAAATAGATTCGGTGATATACTGTATCGCGATATTACGTCGCGCGATTCTCGAAACGATCCAAAATGTATCCATATCAATTTTGTTTTAATCTTTACTTAACCAGGAAAGTCATTTCCACTGCAGGAGACTGTAAACCTGGACACGTTGACCAGCTTGTGTTTTTTCAATAAAATCTAAAAAGAAAGTACTAACTTTCTGCATTTAATTGTTGTTCTAGGCATATATCTCAGTTAAGTTGCACTAAAGTCATTTTCAACTAAAGTCAAAGTTGGTTTAAAAGCCACAGACAGATTGCATGTTATCTTTTTATTTCAAGTTGTTGGCACATGGCATGTTAAAGTCAACGTTTTGAGTGTAAAATATGCCAATAAAATATATTTCATACATAATGTTCCCATGAAGGTGTAGACATTTACAGATTAGTTGTTTCTTAAGTCATATATGTATAGTAAGAAAAAAAAATCGCAATAATCACCTTATACTTTAATATCGGGATATATCGTATCATGACCTACAGTATGTATCGGGATGCGAATCGTATCGCCACATGCCAGACAATACACCCCCCTACTACTTTCACAGCCTTTTAATTTTCAAAGGCTAAAATAAGGAGGAATGCAACAAAGTTTTAATGATATTTCCAATATAGGCGTGTTTGCTCTGAGGGTGGGGGGACGAGAGTGTCTTGTAAGGCAAACTTATTGCTTCATTGGTCGAGGAAATTTCTGCTTGTACATCCAGCCTCTAATTATTGGCTACTTAGCAACGTATTGACATGACATGGAGTTCTTGTCATAACATATGAATATTGGTCGAAGCCGAGCAAGGTCATAGGGGAAAAAAAATGCCCGTAATGACAGCTTAAGTAGCAGCAACAACAATCAACTGCGCAGCTAAAGCAGCAGCAGCCCGTGTTAATGCCACAGCGGCGTATTTATGACATTAGACGGTCGCGATCTGGAGACGTGCCGGGAAGGAGCAGACGCAAATTACCAGTTAGAGTCCAAATCCATCCCAATCCAAATCAAACCGTGTTATTCTGCTAACCTAAGAGCAATGCTCGTTTCACGGCGGCAGATTGCGGTAATTGAAGGGGAACGAGCCCCAACTATCACAGCACAATCAGAAAGAAAGGCTCACAACTGGGCCTTTGATTGTCCTCTAGCACACACAGCTGTGGGAAGGACCCCGGCAGCCGCGACTGCTAGATCTGTAATCTGCTCCGCTCATTGGGAACATGTTGCACAGTCTAGACGCCCACATGCCCAACCTTGATGGGATTCACACACACACGTGCTCAGACAATAACATACAAGCACAGCTGTACACACACCCACACGTCGGCTCCTCAGGGTTTTCATTCACATTTTGCTTCCGTATGCAAATTATAATTCTTCCAATTACGCCAAATCTGTTTTTTTTTTTGTTTTTTTTTACCATTACTGAAAGCATTTCAAAACACTTCAATATTATCCTGATTGTGACCTTGGACTTGGTCCAAAATGTGTATTTACTATTTACAACCATGGGAAAGTCTTAAAGCTACCACAGGAACTCCAAAAAGAAGGGACAAAGGTTGAAATTGATGCTTGAAAGTTTGTTTTCATCTCGACCCTAATCTGTTTTTTCTTATCATTTTATCGCATTGAATTGTGGGATGTGGAGTCCTGCAAACGGATGCATAGAAGAGCTTTTACTTCATTCTGATATCATAGGGAATATTGGGGAAAAACTGGAGGAAAAATGTCAAACGAATCACTATCCTCCTTGTCTGGAAAAGAAACACAACAAATCTTGGAAAGTATGAAGTACTTCTGTTAACGGGACTCCATATCCCACAATGCAATGCACAAAACATGTCCAACCAACAGTTTAGGGTGGAGATGAAAACAAACTTTCAAACGTCAATTTCGACCTTTTTTCTTTCTTTTTTGTAGAAAATGTTGTTGGGTTAATTTAGTGTTTTTCCATTTTAGGGTCGTGACCCCAAGTGGGGTCGCTTGGAATTAAAATGGGGTCACCTACCATGTTTAGTGATTGATTAAAAAGAAAATAGTAATTAAATTTGTCTTTTAAATGTTTCAATTATTCTTTTTAAAATTAAAACACCACACACAATCTCAAACTGTATTTGAGTATTTATTCTACTTTATTCACTTTCTCAAATTGAATATAATACACCTTTATTGACTGAAGTAAATAGCAACATAAGGATAATAGTGCAAAATGTAGGGCAGACATGAATTAGAAAAAATAGAAATACAAAGAATATATAAATCTAGTTCAAATCAAATGCAGTATAACAATTTCTGAGCTTTGTATGTGTAACAGTATAACAAATTAATTCTAGAGGAAAAATGTCACTGGGGTCGCCAGAGATTTGTGATATAAAAATGGGGTCACGACCTGAAAGAGGTTAATTGATCTATGAGCCCTACACTATGATTTTATCTAACACAAAAATAAAAATAATTGGGGGTCTCAGCTTTGACAAACGTAAGCAAGAGAAAATGTGGCTTCACACGAAAATGCCGATTGGCGAAAAAAAAACGCAGACGGTCACACACACACACACAAACACGTGCACACACGCACACAAATGCCAGCATCCCCATTAGGACCCGAGGATTAAGTCCAGATATGTTCAGACTGGTCTCTGTGTAGTGTGATCGCTCCCTAATCCAAGGTGATCATCGGCTGATTCGTTCCCTCACTCTGGGTGATTGACTAACAGCTGTCACCCATGGCAACCCACTATGCCGTGCCAACTGTCAGTTTGCTACAGCTCTTGTCACGATGTCACCATGGCAACAGAGGGGGAAACAACCCAATCCTTTCGATAAGAAGATTTTCCAATCTTTTCGTGTGACTTTCTATGATATATACAGTATCTGCCGTCTATTCCACTCGTCGTCTTTCTATACCAACATTTATCCAAGCCACATATAACTCTGCTTGAAGTGTTGATAGGCTGTAGTGGAAGGAAGGACTGCGCTAAATATAGAATTGTGATGTATAGTTGCTGCGCTGTTGCTCTCCGTAGTCGGCCAGCCTACAGTAACCTCACTGATCCATCCGACAAGTCTCCCCAGCGAAGGCAAAAAAGAAAAGACACTCTAGAAAATCTGATTGCTTTTGATCTCAGAGCCGCTTCTTCTTCTTCTCTCCCTTCTTTCCCACTCCCTCGTGTTTGTCTGACAGCCCCCTACGTTCATTCAATAAGCTGTACCTGTCTCTGTGAAACGGCATTGTTGCACCAATATTGACATTGAGCATAATGAATTTAAATTGCCCCGGTGATGGTGACGCCACAGCTGAAAACAGTGAGCGCAAAAAAAAAAAAAATCAAAGGCATGGGCGATGTGGAAAAGGGTGTTTGACAGGCTTTTCAAGGTGCACGCGCGTTTTTACTGTTCGCGTATCTGTGCGTGCGTGTGTGTGTTTGATACACTCATCAAAGCGTGCATGAGTGTGTTTGTCTCTCGCTATAGGAAGAAAGGGCATTGTAGTGGCAGCGTTCCTGGTAGGAGTCCACTGGAATGCAGAGATGGCTCTGATGCTCCCCTTTCTCTCCGTCTTCCTCCTCCTTGTTATGTTGCCATAGCGGCGAGGGGGCCATGAAACATTACGGCTGACAGTAAAGTCATCTCATTTTACTGTTGCTATGACAACAAACTCCTCACTGTTGGTTGGGGCCACTGCGAGCTGCCGCCCAAGCCTCGTGCCTGAGTGCATGCGTGTGTGTGAGGGGATGCGTGTGTGTGTGTGTCTTTGCCGCCATGCCTCCCATGGGCTCTAATAAAGCTTAACACACTAGCTCAGCTCTAAACAAACTTTTATAAAACTTCTCCAGCGCCCCCTCAGGACCAACAAGTGAAGAAGAAAAGCAGATCTCGCTCCAGATCAGTCTGAATGATGCTGTGTGTGTGTGTGTGCGTGCGCGTGTTAGGTTGACAGATGGGACTTTGCGATTCTCTCTGTCTTTTTTCATTTTCTGGATTGCTTTTGTGTTTGCATGCTTTGTTTTGGGTTTGTGTTTGCCGTGTCCACATTCGTGTGTACATGTGTTTCTTTTTCCTGGCGTGTGCGAGTGTGTCTGTGTGTGCAGTGGACTGGAAGTACTCTTTGATTATCTGTGGAGTACATATCTTATGTAAATGTACGATTCAAAAGCGACCGGAACGTGCCGTGTGTCTCGCCTCTTGTTACCCTGACACACCGCTGTATGATTTGTGCTGCTCGCTCTGACAATTTGACCGTTTAACAACGTCTCCAGCCTTAGAGAGAATATGATGACTATAAACACTGGAATGCAATCACGTTTAAAAAGCCTATAAACACGGGATCATTCAGATGTTCTCCTACTTTATTCCACATGGTAAAACAACATGTCAGGTTAAAATGTGGAATCCTAACGTGCGATGTATTTTGGTTTTCACATTTGAAACTTTTAGATTTTTAAAAATTTTAAGAGGTTTAAACACCAGACGTGACATTATAAGGCAGTGTTTTTCAACCTTGGGGTCATGACCCAACGTGGGGTTGCCTGGAATTTAAATGGGGTCGCCTGAAATGTCTAGTAATTGATTAAATGAATTACTGAATAAAAAAAATGTATTTTTTAAAATTATTCGCTTTCAAATTTGAAAGACAATAATTAAGTTAGTTAAGTTAGAGAGAGAAAAAAGAAAAAAAAGGAAAAACAGAGAAAAAAGAAGTAAAATAGGGGGGAAAAAAGGAAAAAAATAAAATAAAAAATAAAATGCAGCATTAAAAAAGAAAGGAATAACAAAAAATAATACATTATTAAATAAACTGCAGGATGACTCAGTATTTGTAGCAGTATAAAAAACAAGATTAAAAACTGATTCTAAAAAAAAAAAAAAGAAGTCTTTGGGGTCACCAGAAATTTCTGATATAAAAATGATCCAAAAAAAGGTTGGGAACTACTGTTATAAGAGCTAATAGGAAAGTTTCCAATGTGAACAAAAGAAAGAATTAACATACTTAAAACATTCATTAACAGTGTTTCTACTTTCTAGTTTTCTATGAAAGTATATCTATGAAAATATCACTAAAAAAGGCAAGTTATGAATGGTTGGTATGTTTCATTATTGCAGATTTAGTGATATTATAGTGATCAGCTGACTGTGTATGGTTCTACATCACTGTTGTACTAGATCAGATTTGATCATTACTATTACTGACAAACAACTGCAAGCAAACTTCCTAACCATGGCTGCTTTGTTTCACTCAGTGGAAACAAACTATTTAAATCAGACTTTTTGACTTCACTCATTACAAACTAATTGCTGACAAGCCGTGGGGCCACATTCCATATACAGTAAGTGGGTGAACAATCCAACATTTGCTGAATTCTGCATCTTAATTAAAGGAAGAGAGGAAATCAATGAATGCTTGTCACTTATTCATGTGATAACTTTTCCTAACTTCTAGACAGGCTTAGAAATACCACGAGGCTTTGTTTTTATGGTCTGTATTCATATTGGAAACTAAGATTATCAAACTTTAAAAATGATTTTTGAGCTTCCCAAGGAAAGAGGGTGAAGTTAGTGTAAGACTCTTCTGTACTAATGCTAAAACACACAAAACACTCCTTAAATAAAGTCATAATAGTTCCTTTTCATACCTGAGCTGAGGAAACCCCCTTTACATTCTTTTTTCTCCCCCTCCTCACAGTCAGAAAACGCCACTGATTCTTTACAAATTTATCTGACTCACTCACAGAGCTGTACGCCCACCTACAATTTGCAAACCAATTTTCACACGACTTCTAAAAAAAGGAAAGAAAAAAAAAAGAAGTCATCCTAATAGCTCAATCTGAGTCGGATTTATTTCTGGAGCAATTATGTTATTGCCTGGCCTCGGCTCTCCCTGACTGTCTGACACAATATTGACAAACCAAAAGGTTTTCCTTCCTCAGCCGCTTGGTTCCACTCTTGTAAAGCTTTGGCTTTCATTGCATGTGGCATTCAAAGTCCCCCTTTTTTTTTTCTTTTTTCAATTAATGGCCTCGTGTCTTGTCACATCTACAATCACAGAGTCCTGTTTTAGATTAGGGAGCACATATTCAAATTATTACTGTAATGTAAATAAACCCTGACCAACTTCACATTATCCTTGGTTTTCAAGATGAGGATGAGATTCAATGGGTGTTTATTTTTAAAGCTAATGATGACCTTGATGTAACACTCTAAAGAGCCAAGACCCTCCAACGTTCACCACTGTGGTCGAGTTCACACTCTTCTGATAACAAAGAGGGTGTAAGGTGGTTCTCAACCTTTTCAGTCCGTGACCCTCAAAATAAAAGTGCCAGAGACTGGGGATCCCCACTGTACCGAAAGTTGGTTGAACACATACATGGACGTTCGAGAACAGTCATATGGAGACAGATCCATCAATAAGGGGAAATTAAGGGGATTTAATTTAAAAAGTAGGAACATTTAGTTTAAACT